>NW_026062736.1:32500-40000 GCF_023897955.1 Schistocerca gregaria | reverse complement strand
GGCACACAACGTGAATCGCACGTCAGCCAGACACTCGAACATGCACCACTCTCGGCCTGCAACGGAGACACACAATACGTAAACATCTGGAATGCGACAATGTCGAGTGCATCCTCTCTGCCACATTGCACCGTCGACACTATGATAACCAGAGCAGTAGGTCCACCTATAAAAGCACAATACCCCACTCCTCCGACAACTACCATTGCTCAGATAAATCAACACCACCAACACACATCCTACACAGAGGGGCACCAAATATCATCCCCCGCCCTCGTGTTATACCACATGAAAAATTGCAGAAGTGAGAGACACACATCCGCCAGCCTCTTGCTACAAGCATCGAACCGACGTGACGTATCTGACGGTGACTCAGGCATCCGTGTACTGCCACCACTATCCACCCCCCCCCCCCTCTCTCTCTGCCCCCTTCCCACACAATACCAAATTTAACCAACTTTATCGCTTAACCTAACTGTGGCTGTACCAGTTTATCGCTTAACCTAACTGTGGCTGTACCAGTTTATCGCTTAACCTAACTGTGGCTGTACCAGTTTATCGCTTAACCTAACTGTGGCTGTACCAGTTTATCGCTTAACCTAACTGTGGCTGTACCAGTTTATCGCTTAACCTAACTGTGGCTGTACCAGTTTATCGCTTAACCTAACTGTGGCTGTACCAGTTTATCGCTTAACCTAACTGTGGCTGTACCAGTTTATCGCTTAACCTAACTGTGGCTGTACCAGTTTATCGCTTAACCTAACTGTGGCTGTACCAGTTTATCGCTTAACCTAACTGTGGCTGTACCAGTTTATCGCTTAACCTAACTGTGGCTGTACCAGTTTATCGCTTAACCTAACTGTGGCTGTACCAGTTTATCGCTTAACCTAACTGTGGCTGTACCAGTTTATCGCTTAACCTAACTGTGGCTGTACCAGTTTATCGCTTAACCTAACTGTGGCTGTACCAGTTTATCGCTTAACCTAACTGTGGCTGTACCAGTTTATCGCTTAACCTAACTGTGGCTGTACCAGTTTATCGCTGAACCTAACTGTGGCTGTACCAGATTATCGCTTAACCTAACTGTGGCTGTACCAGATTATCGCTTAACCTAACTGTGGCTGTACCAGATTATCGCTTAACCTAACTGTGGCTGTACCAGATTATCGCTTAACCTAACTGTGGCTGTACCAGATTATCGCTTAACCTAACTCAATTTGTCCCTTAACCTAACTCAATTTGTCCCTTAACCTAACTCAATTTGTCCCTTAACCTAACTCAATTTGTCCCTTAACCTAACTCAATTTGTCCCTTAACCTAACTCAATTTGTCCCTTAACCTAACTCAATTTGTCCCTTAACCTAACTCAATTTGTCCCTTAACCTAACTCAATTTGTCCCTTAACCTAACTCAATTTGTCCCTTAACCTAACTCAATTTGTCCCTTAACCTAACTCAATTTGTCCCTTAACCTAACTCAAGTTGTCCCTTAACCTAACTCAAGTTGTCCCTTAACCTAACTCAAGTTGTCCCTTAACCTAACTCAAGTTGTCCCTTAACCTAACTCAAGTTGTCCCTTAACCTAACTCAAGTTGTCCCTTAACCTAACTCAAGTTGTCCCTTAACCTAACTCAAGTTGTCCCTTAACCTAACTCAAGTTGTCCCTTAACCTAACTCAAGTTGTCCCTTAACCTAACTCAAGTTGTCCCTTAACCTAACTCAAGTTGTCCCTTAACCTAACTCAAGTTGTCCCTTAACCTAACTCAAGTTGTCCCTTAACCTAACTCAAGTTGTCCCTTAACCTAACTCAAGTTGTCCCTTAACCTAACTCAAGTTGTCCCTTAACCTAACTCAAGTTGTCCCTTAACCTAACTCAATTTGTCCCTTAACCTAACCCACGTTGTCCCTTAACCTAACTCAAGTTGTCCCTTAACCTAACTCAATTTGTCCCTTAACCTAACTCAATTTGTCCCTTAACCTAACTCAATTTGTCCCTTAACCTAACTCAATTTGTCCCTTAACCTAACTCAAGTTGTCCCTTAACCTAACTCAAGTTGTCCCTTAACCTAACTCAAGTTGTCCCTTAACCTAACTCAAGTTGTCCCTTAACCTAACTCAAGTTGTCCCTTAACCTAACTCAAGTTGTCCCTTAACCTAACTCAAGTTGTCCCTTAACCTAACTCAAGTTGTCCCTTAACCTAACTCAAGTTGTCCCTTAACCTAACTCAATTTGTCCCTTAACCTAACTCAAGTTGTCCCTTAACCTAACTCAAGTTGTCCCTTAACCTAACTCAATTTGTCCCTTAACCTAACTCAATTTGTCCCTTAACCTAACTCAAGTTGTCCCTTAACCTAACTCAAGTTGTCCCTTAACCTAACTCAAGTTGTCCCTTAACCTAACTCAAGTTGTCCCTTAACCTAACTCAAGTTGTCCCTTAACCTAACTCAAGTTGTCCCTTAACCTAACTCAAGTTGTCCCTTAACCTAACTCAAGTTGTCCCTTAACCTAACTCAAGTTGTCCCTTAACCTAACTCAAGTTGTCCCTTAACCTAACTCAAGTTGTCCCTTAACCTAACTCAAGTTGTCCCTTAACCTAACTCAAGTTGTCCCTTAACCTAACTCAAGTTGTCCCTTAACCTAACTCAAGTTGTCCCTTAACCTAACTCAATTTGTCCCTTAACCTAACTCAATTTGTCCCTTAACCTAACTCAAGTTGTCCCTTAACCTAACTCAATTTGTCCCTTAACCTAACTCAATTTGTCCCTTAACCTAACTCAATTTGTCCCTTAACCTAACTCAAGTTGTCCCTTAACCTAACTCAAGTTGTCCCTTAACCTAACCCACGTTGTCCCTTAACCTAACCCACGTTGTCCCTTAACCTAACCGACGTTGTCCCTTAACCTAACCGACGTTGTCCCTTAACCTAACCGACGTTGTCCCTTAACCTAACCGACGTTGTCCCTTAACCTAACCGACGTTGTCCCTTAACCTAACCCACGTTGTCCCTTAACCTAACCCACGTTGTCCCTTAACCTAACCCACGTTGTCCCTTAACCTAACCCACGTTGTCCCTTAACCTAACCCACGTTGTCCCTTAACCTAACCCACGTTGTCCCTTAACCTAACCCACGTTGTCCCTTAACCTAACCCACGTTGTCCCTTAACCTAACCCACGTTGTCCCTTAACCTAACCCACGTTGTCCCTTAACCTAACCCACGTTGTCCCTTAACCTAACCCACGTTGTCCCTTAACCTAACCCACGTTGTCCCTTAACCTAACCCACGTTGTCCCTTAACCTAACCCACGTTGTCCCTTAACCTAACCCACGTTGTCCCTTAACCTAACCCACGTTGTCCCTTAACCTAACCCACGTTGTCCCTTAACCTAACCCACGTTGTCCCTTAACCTAACCCACGTTGTCCCTTAACCTAACCCACGTTGTCCCTTTGCCTAACATAGTTCACTGCTCGGAATCTCTGGTGTCGTTGTTATCCTCATGTAGATGTCTTGCGAGTGTTGCTTACTTTCCACATATTCCTGCTATCCACTGTCAATTGTACTGCAATAGGACTATATCGCCGACCCCCCCCCTCCCCCCCCCTCTGTCCCCCTCTGTCCCCCTCTTTGTGTCTCTGTCCTCTCAAGCTGGTCGGTCTGGCGTTTGAGTGTTAAATGAGCCTCGCAGCTGTTCAGTTGCATTCAGATGTCGACGCCCTCAGTGTACGTCGTGGTATGGTCTGTGTCCATTGTCCGCTGATGTCGTACGCGTAACCCACACGCTGTACCGATCATCGGTCGTTACGTACAGAGTGAAGTAGTGTGATACGTGTGACCGTACGCTGGCTGTGCCCAACGGTGTCGAATCTCAATTTCCATATGTTGTGCTTGATGCTACTTGTCTCGTCTCCCAATAACAGCTAGGTTGCACTGTGGTACGCCGTAGAGGCGTGTGGGAGGAACGTACGAACGCATTGTATGTCACCCTGGGTCGCTGGGGGTGGTGGTGCGGTGAGTCAGGTCAGGTCAGGTCAGCGTGAGCCGTCTGATGTAGTGACGCGTGTATTCCGACTTTGTCGTATTGCCTCACACAAAGTGCTACCCTGGTGGACCGCGTTCCATATCTGGGACATGCCGCAGATGCCGGTTGACAGTGGATCGCGGAAGGTACATCGCATACGTGCGCGGGCCACCTTCCACGTGTTCTCTTCTGCACATGTCGCAGTGTGTATGTGGTCTGATGTAGCGTGTCGTGACACATGACATCCTGGCATGCAAGAATTGTTGAATTCGCAAATGTAGGTGGACATCTACGTTTACTGCCCAAGATACGCAAATGAACTGGAAATCCGTTGTTGAGCGGTTGTTCACGCTGGAGGTGAATCTGTGATGGCGACGATCGGTACAGCTATTAACCGGTTGTTTCAGCGGTACCCGCCACATCCACACGCGTGACTAGGCCCATGTGGGTATGAAGCGATACGCGGCGGTGGCTTGGTGGGACTGTTCCCGGCCGGTGAAGGGGGGCCGCCCGGCGTGTTGGCCGCGCGCTGCGTGGGCGCACGCGCAACAGGCGGCTGGTGGGGGGCGCCGAGTGGCAGGAGCGCCAGCCGACGGGCCCGGCAGGCGGCGCAGCTACGCTGCGGCGCACCCTGCACGCGGCGCCTGGCGGCCTAAGTTGGTTCAGCCGAGCCCGGTGCGAAGCGCGGTGGACATCTGCAGTGTGCTGGTCTGATTGAGGACTGTGTGCGTTGAGGATGCGCCGCCGCCTGGCACTCGGCGCCGCGACGCCGTCTGCTGCTCGGTCGCCCCAGCGGTTCTCGCAGGTGGTTTGTATCGCAGTTGTGCGGACGTGTTGGCGCGTGCGCTGTGCTGGGAGAGTTCGCTTCTGCACCCAAGTGGGGCTTTGCCCTTGTGTGGCGCTGGCGTTGGAGCTGCCGGTCACCATAGGTGGCGCGTGTTGTCTCCCGCCGGCAATGCCACGACAGCACGCTCCCGGGCCTCTGTCGGCAGCGGCAAGCTCAGTTGGGAGCAAGGGTGTTCGCACTAAAACCGTCTACTCGCCTAACTCCGGGCGATTGCGCCTCTCTCGAAACCGACCAAGTACCTAGGACGGCGCTGCGCGCCGCCGGGACCTGAGAGGGTTTCGAGGTGTATCGTGCAGGGGAGCTCGGCCTCCTCCTGTTTGCAGAATAATTGAGCGGACGCTTGCGTGTTCGCGCGGGCCCCCGGGACACACTCCCGGGCGGCCGGCTGCTCAGCTCTAGTTGACGCAGCTCCCTGGTTGATCCTGCCAGTAGTCATATGCTTGTCTCAAAGATTAAGCCATGCATGTCTCAGTACAAGCCGCATTAAGGTGAAACCGCGAATGGCTCATTAAATCAGTTATGGTTCCTTAGATCGTACCCACGTTACTTGGATAACTGTGGTAATTCTAGAGCTAATACATGCAAACAGAGTCCCGACCAGAGATGGAAGGGACGCTTTTATTAGATCAAAACCAATCGGATTGGCTTGTCTGGTCCGTTTGCCTTGGTGACTCTGAATAACTTTGGGCTGATCGCACGGTCCTCGTACCGGCGACGCATCTTTCAAATGTCTGCCTTATCAACTGTCGATGGTAGGTTCTGCGCCTACCATGGTTGTAACGGGTAACGGGGAATCAGGGTTCGATTCCGGAGAGGGAGCCTGAGAAACGGCTACCACATCCAAGGAAGGCAGCAGGCGCGCAAATTACCCACTCCCGGCACGGGGAGGTAGTGACGAAAAATAACGATACGGGACTCATCCGAGGCCCCGTAATCGGAATGAGTACACTTTAAATCCTTTAACGAGTATCTATTGGAGGGCAAGTCTGGTGCCAGCAGCCGCGGTAATTCCAGCTCCAATAGCGTATATTAAAGTTGTTGCGGTTAAAAAGCTCGTAGTTGGATTTGTGTCCCACGCTGTTGGTTCACCGCCCGTCGGTGTTTAACTGGCATGTATCGTGGGACGTCCTGCCGGTGGGGCGAGCCGAAGGGGTGCTTTCGCGTCCCGAGGCGGACCCCGTTTAAATCCTACCAGGGTGCTCTTTGTTGAGTGTCTCGGTGGGCCGGCACGTTTACTTTGAACAAATTAGAGTGCTTAAAGCAGGCAAGCCCGCCTGAATACTGTGTGCATGGAATAATGGAATAGGACCTCGGTTCTATTTTGTTGGTTTTCGGAACCCGAGGTAATGATTAATAGGGACAGGCGGGGGCATTCGTATTGCGACGTTAGAGGTGAAATTCTTGGATCGTCGCAAGACGAACAGAAGCGAAAGCATTTGCCAAGTATGTTTTCATTAATCAAGAACGAAAGTTAGAGGTTCGAAGGCGATCAGATACCGCCCTAGTTCTAACCATAAACGATGCCAGCCAGCGATCCGCCGCAGTTCCTCCGATGACTCGGCGGGCAGCCTCCGGGAAACCAAAGCTTTTGGGTTCCGGGGGAAGTATGGTTGCAAAGCTGAAACTTAAAGGAATTGACGGAAGGGCACCACCAGGAGTGGAGCCTGCGGCTTAATTTGACTCAACACGGGAAACCTCACCAGGCCCGGACACCGGAAGGATTGACAGATTGATAGCTCTTTCTTGATTCGGTGGGTGGTGGTGCATGGCCGTTCTTAGTTGGTGGAGCGATTTGTCTGGTTAATTCCGATAACGAACGAGACTCTAGCCTGCTAACTAGTCGCGTGACATCCTTCGTGCTGTCAGCGATTACTTTTCTTCTTAGAGGGACAGGCGGCTTCTAGCCGCACGAGATTGAGCAATAACAGGTCTGTGATGCCCTTAGATGTTCTGGGCCGCACGCGCGCTACACTGAAGGAATCAGCGTGTCTTCCTAGGCCGAAAGGTCGGGGTAACCCGCTGAACCTCCTTCGTGCTAGGGATTGGGGCTTGCAATTGTTCCCCATGAACGAGGAATTCCCAGTAAGCGCGAGTCATAAGCTCGCGTTGATTACGTCCCTGCCCTTTGTACACACCGCCCGTCGCTACTACCGATTGAATGATTTAGTGAGGTCTTCGGACTGGTACGCGGCATCGACTCTGTCGTTGCCGATGCTACCGGAAAGATGACCAAACTTGATCATTTAGAGGAAGTAAAAGTCGTAACAAGGTTTCCGTAGGTGAACCTGCGGAAGGATCATTACCGACTAGACTGCATGTCTTTCGATGTGCGTGTCGTGTCGCGCAACACGCTACCTGTACGGCAGTGGCCGTGCGCCGCGTGCGGAACCACGCGTGCCTCTCAAAACTAGCGGAAGTGTTGTTGTTGTGTGGTACGAGCGCTGAAGCTCTGGAGCGGCTGGCCTGCGGTACCTGGCGCCTGGCGCCGGTTTTGAATGACGTTCGCCCGAGTGCCTGTCCGCTCCGGTGTGGAGCCGTACGACGCCCATCGGCTGTGAGGCCGTTGGACACAAAAAAAATAGTGGAACAGGGGCCGTCAGACGCCTCAGTCCCGCAAATGCTACTGTCTTGAAA
>NW_026062736.1:17500-25000 GCF_023897955.1 Schistocerca gregaria | reverse complement strand
GTTGTCCCTTAACCTAACTCAAGTTGTCCCTTAACCTAACTCAAGTTGTCCCTTAACCTAACTCAAGTTGTCCCTTAACCTAACTCAAGTTGTCCCTTAACCTAACTCAAGTTGTCCCTTAACCTAACTCAAGTTGTCCCTTAACCTAACTCAAGTTGTCCCTTAACCTAACTCAAGTTGTCCCTTAACCTAACTCAAGTTGTCCCTTAACCTAACTCAAGTTGTCCCTTAACCTAACTCAAGTTGTCCCTTAACCTAACTCAATTTGTCCCTTAACCTAACCCACGTTGTCCCTTAACCTAACTCAAGTTGTCCCTTAACCTAACTCAATTTGTCCCTTAACCTAACTCAATTTGTCCCTTAACCTAACTCAATTTGTCCCTTAACCTAACTCAATTTGTCCCTTAACCTAACTCAAGTTGTCCCTTAACCTAACTCAAGTTGTCCCTTAACCTAACTCAAGTTGTCCCTTAACCTAACTCAAGTTGTCCCTTAACCTAACTCAAGTTGTCCCTTAACCTAACTCAAGTTGTCCCTTAACCTAACTCAAGTTGTCCCTTAACCTAACTCAAGTTGTCCCTTAACCTAACTCAAGTTGTCCCTTAACCTAACTCAAGTTGTCCCTTAACCTAACTCAATTTGTCCCTTAACCTAACTCAAGTTGTCCCTTAACCTAACTCAAGTTGTCCCTTAACCTAACTCAATTTGTCCCTTAACCTAACTCAATTTGTCCCTTAACCTAACTCAAGTTGTCCCTTAACCTAACTCAAGTTGTCCCTTAACCTAACTCAAGTTGTCCCTTAACCTAACTCAAGTTGTCCCTTAACCTAACTCAAGTTGTCCCTTAACCTAACTCAAGTTGTCCCTTAACCTAACTCAAGTTGTCCCTTAACCTAACTCAAGTTGTCCCTTAACCTAACTCAAGTTGTCCCTTAACCTAACTCAAGTTGTCCCTTAACCTAACTCAAGTTGTCCCTTAACCTAACTCAAGTTGTCCCTTAACCTAACTCAAGTTGTCCCTTAACCTAACTCAAGTTGTCCCTTAACCTAACTCAAGTTGTCCCTTAACCTAACTCAAGTTGTCCCTTAACCTAACTCAATTTGTCCCTTAACCTAACTCAATTTGTCCCTTAACCTAACTCAAGTTGTCCCTTAACCTAACTCAATTTGTCCCTTAACCTAACTCAATTTGTCCCTTAACCTAACTCAATTTGTCCCTTAACCTAACTCAAGTTGTCCCTTAACCTAACTCAAGTTGTCCCTTAACCTAACCCACGTTGTCCCTTAACCTAACCCACGTTGTCCCTTAACCTAACCCACGTTGTCCCTTAACCTAACCGACGTTGTCCCTTAACCTAACCGACGTTGTCCCTTAACCTAACCGACGTTGTCCCTTAACCTAACCGACGTTGTCCCTTAACCTAACCCACGTTGTCCCTTAACCTAACCCACGTTGTCCCTTAACCTAACCCACGTTGTCCCTTAACCTAACCCACGTTGTCCCTTAACCTAACCCACGTTGTCCCTTAACCTAACCCACGTTGTCCCTTAACCTAACCCACGTTGTCCCTTAACCTAACCCACGTTGTCCCTTAACCTAACCCACGTTGTCCCTTAACCTAACCCACGTTGTCCCTTAACCTAACCCACGTTGTCCCTTAACCTAACCCACGTTGTCCCTTAACCTAACCCACGTTGTCCCTTAACCTAACCCACGTTGTCCCTTAACCTAACCCACGTTGTCCCTTAACCTAACCCACGTTGTCCCTTAACCTAACCCACGTTGTCCCTTAACCTAACCCACGTTGTCCCTTAACCTAACCCACGTTGTCCCTTAACCTAACCCACGTTGTCCCTTAACCTAACCCACGTTGTCCCTTTGCCTAACATAGTTCACTGCTCGGAATCTCTGGTGTCGTTGTTATCCTCATGTAGATGTCTTGCGAGTGTTGCTTACTTTCCACATATTCCTGCTATCCACTGTCAATTGTACTGCAATAGGACTATATCGCCGACCCCCCCCCCTCCCCCCCCTCTGTCCCCCTCTGTCCCCCTCTTTGTGTCTCTGTCCTCTCAAGCTGGTCGGTCTGGCGTTTGAGTGTTAAATGAGCCTCGCAGCTGTTCAGTTGCATTCAGATGTCGACGCCCTCAGTGTACGTCGTGGTATGGTCTGTGTCCATTGTCCGCTGATGTCGTACGCGTAACCCACACGCTGTACCGATCATCGGTCGTTACGTACAGAGTGAAGTAGTGTGATACGTGTGACCGTACGCTGGCTGTGCCCAACGGTGTCGAATCTCAATTTCCATATGTTGTGCTTGATGCTACTTGTCTCGTCTCCCAATAACAGCTAGGTTGCACTGTGGTACGCCGTAGAGGCGTGTGGGAGGAACGTACGAACGCATTGTATGTCACCCTGGGTCGCTGGGGGTGGTGGTGCGGTGAGTCAGGTCAGGTCAGGTCAGCGTGAGCCGTCTGATGTAGTGACGCGTGTATTCCGACTTTGTCGTATTGCCTCACACAAAGTGCTACCCTGGTGGACCGCGTTCCATATCTGGGACATGCCGCAGATGCCGGTTGACAGTGGATCGCGGAAGGTACATCGCATACGTGCGCGGGCCACCTTCCACGTGTTCTCTTCTGCACATGTCGCAGTGTGTATGTGGTCTGATGTAGCGTGTCGTGACACATGACATCCTGGCATGCAAGAATTGTTGAATTCGCAAATGTAGGTGGACATCTACGTTTACTGCCCAAGATACGCAAATGAACTGGAAATCCGTTGTTGAGCGGTTGTTCACGCTGGAGGTGAATCTGTGATGGCGACGATCGGTACAGCTATTAACCGGTTGTTTCAGCGGTACCCGCCACATCCACACGCGTGACTAGGCCCATGTGGGTATGAAGCGATACGCGGCGGTGGCTTGGTGGGACTGTTCCCGGCCGGTGAAGGGGGGCCGCCCGGCGTGTTGGCCGCGCGCTGCGTGGGCGCACGCGCAACAGGCGGCTGGTGGGGGGCGCCGAGTGGCAGGAGCGCCAGCCGACGGGCCCGGCAGGCGGCGCAGCTACGCTGCGGCGCACCCTGCACGCGGCGCCTGGCGGCCAAAGTTGGTTCAGCCGAGCCCGGTGCGAAGCGCGGTGGACATCTGCAGTGTGCTGGTCTGATTGAGGACTGTGTGCGTTGAGGATGCGCCGCCGCCTGGCACTCGGCGCCGCGACGCCGTCTGCTGCTCGGTCGCCCCAGCGGTTCTCGCAGGTGGTTTGTATCGCAGTTGTGCGGACGTGTTGGCGCGTGCGCTGTGCTGGGAGAGTTCGCTTCTGCACCCAAGTGGGGCTTTGCCCTTGTGTGGCGCTGGCGTTGGAGCTGCCGGTCACCATAGGTGGCGCGTGTTGTCTCCCGCCGGCAATGCCACGACAGCACGCTCCCGGGCCTCTGTCGGCAGCGGCAAGCTCAGTTGGGAGCAAGGGTGTTCGCACTAAAACCGTCTACTCGCCTAACTCCGGGCGATTGCGCCTCTCTCGAAACCGACCAAGTACCTAGGACGGCGCTGCGCGCCGCCGGGACCTGAGAGGGTTTCGAGGTGTATCGTGCAGGGGAGCTCGGCCTCCTCCTGTTTGCAGAATAATTGAGCGGACGCTTGCGTGTTCGCGCGGGCCCCCGGGACACACTCCCGGGCGGCCGGCTGCTCAGCTCTAGTTGACGCAGCTCCCTGGTTGATCCTGCCAGTAGTCATATGCTTGTCTCAAAGATTAAGCCATGCATGTCTCAGTACAAGCCGCATTAAGGTGAAACCGCGAATGGCTCATTAAATCAGTTATGGTTCCTTAGATCGTACCCACGTTACTTGGATAACTGTGGTAATTCTAGAGCTAATACATGCAAACAGAGTCCCGACCAGAGATGGAAGGGACGCTTTTATTAGATCAAAACCAATCGGATTGGCTTGTCTGGTCCGTTTGCCTTGGTGACTCTGAATAACTTTGGGCTGATCGCACGGTCCTCGTACCGGCGACGCATCTTTCAAATGTCTGCCTTATCAACTGTCGATGGTAGGTTCTGCGCCTACCATGGTTGTAACGGGTAACGGGGAATCAGGGTTCGATTCCGGAGAGGGAGCCTGAGAAACGGCTACCACATCCAAGGAAGGCAGCAGGCGCGCAAATTACCCACTCCCGGCACGGGGAGGTAGTGACGAAAAATAACGATACGGGACTCATCCGAGGCCCCGTAATCGGAATGAGTACACTTTAAATCCTTTAACGAGTATCTATTGGAGGGCAAGTCTGGTGCCAGCAGCCGCGGTAATTCCAGCTCCAATAGCGTATATTAAAGTTGTTGCGGTTAAAAAGCTCGTAGTTGGATTTGTGTCCCACGCTGTTGGTTCACCGCCCGTCGGTGTTTAACTGGCATGTATCGTGGGACGTCCTGCCGGTGGGGCGAGCCGAAGGGGTGCTTTCGCGTCCCGAGGCGGACCCCGTTTAAATCCTACCAGGGTGCTCTTTGTTGAGTGTCTCGGTGGGCCGGCACGTTTACTTTGAACAAATTAGAGTGCTTAAAGCAGGCAAGCCCGCCTGAATACTGTGTGCATGGAATAATGGAATAGGACCTCGGTTCTATTTTGTTGGTTTTCGGAACCCGAGGTAATGATTAATAGGGACAGGCGGGGGCATTCGTATTGCGACGTTAGAGGTGAAATTCTTGGATCGTCGCAAGACGAACAGAAGCGAAAGCATTTGCCAAGTATGTTTTCATTAATCAAGAACGAAAGTTAGAGGTTCGAAGGCGATCAGATACCGCCCTAGTTCTAACCATAAACGATGCCAGCCAGCGATCCGCCGCAGTTCCTCCGATGACTCGGCGGGCAGCCTCCGGGAAACCAAAGCTTTTGGGTTCCGGGGGAAGTATGGTTGCAAAGCTGAAACTTAAAGGAATTGACGGAAGGGCACCACCAGGAGTGGAGCCTGCGGCTTAATTTGACTCAACACGGGAAACCTCACCAGGCCCGGACACCGGAAGGATTGACAGATTGATAGCTCTTTCTTGATTCGGTGGGTGGTGGTGCATGGCCGTTCTTAGTTGGTGGAGCGATTTGTCTGGTTAATTCCGATAACGAACGAGACTCTAGCCTGCTAACTAGTCGCGTGACATCCTTCGTGCTGTCAGCGATTACTTTTCTTCTTAGAGGGACAGGCGGCTTCTAGCCGCACGAGATTGAGCAATAACAGGTCTGTGATGCCCTTAGATGTTCTGGGCCGCACGCGCGCTACACTGAAGGAATCAGCGTGTCTTCCTAGGCCGAAAGGTCGGGGTAACCCGCTGAACCTCCTTCGTGCTAGGGATTGGGGCTTGCAATTGTTCCCCATGAACGAGGAATTCCCAGTAAGCGCGAGTCATAAGCTCGCGTTGATTACGTCCCTGCCCTTTGTACACACCGCCCGTCGCTACTACCGATTGAATGATTTAGTGAGGTCTTCGGACTGGTACGCGGCATCGACTCTGTCGTTGCCGATGCTACCGGAAAGATGACCAAACTTGATCATTTAGAGGAAGTAAAAGTCGTAACAAGGTTTCCGTAGGTGAACCTGCGGAAGGATCATTACCGACTAGACTGCATGTCTTTCGATGTGCGTGTCGTGTCGCGCAACACGCTACCTGTACGGCAGTGGCCGTGCGCCGCGTGCGGAACCACGCGTGCCTCTCAAAACTAGCGGAAGTGTTGTTGTTGTGTGGTACGAGCGCTGAAGCTCTGGAGCGGCTGGCCTGCGGTACCTGGCGCCTGGCGCCGGTTTTGAATGACGTTCGCCCGAGTGCCTGTCCGCTCCGGTGTGGAGCCGTACGACGCCCATCGGCTGTGAGGCCGTTGGACACAAAAAAAATAGTGGAACAGGGGCCGTCAGACGCCTCAGTCCCGCAAATGCTACTGTCTTGAAAGAGACAGTGGGAGACTGAAAAGGAAAAGATCACCCAGGACGGTGGATCACTCGGCTCGTGGGTCGATGAAGAACGCAGCAAATTGCGCGTCGACATGTGAACTGCAGGACACATGAACATCGACGTTTCGAACGCACATTGCGGTCCATGGATTCCGTTCCCGGGCCACGTCTGGCTGAGGGTCGGCTACGTATACTGAAGCGCGCGGCGTTTGTCCCGCTTCGGAGACGTGGGAGTGTCGTGGTCGCCTGTGTGGCCGGCCGCGTCTCCTTAAACGTGCGATGCGCGCCCGTCGCCTGGCGGTTCGCATACCGGTACTTTCTCGGTAGCGTGCACAGCCGGCTGGCGGTGTGGCGTGCGACACCTCGTACAACGACCTCAGAGCAGGCGAGACTACCCGCTGAATTTAAGCATATTACTAAGCGGAGGAAAAGAAACTAACAAGGATTCCCCCAGTAGCGGCGAGCGAACAGGGAAGAGTCCAGCACCGAACCCCGCAGGCTGCCGCCTGTCGTGGCATGTGGTGTTTGGGAGGGTCCACTACCCCGACGCCTCGCGCCGAGCCCAAGTCCAACTTGAATGAGGCCACGGCCCGTAGAGGGTGCCAGGCCCGTAGCGGCCGGTGCGAGCGTCGGCGGGACCTCTCCTTCGAGTCGGGTTGCTTGAGAGTGCAGCTCCAAGTGGGTGGTAAACTCCATCTGAGACTAAATATGACCACGAGACCGATAGCGAACAAGTACCGTGAGGGAAAGTTGAAAAGAACTTTGAAGAGAGAGTTCAAAAGTACGTGAAACCGTTCTGGGGTAAACGTGAGAAGTCCGAAAGGTCGAACGGGTGAGATTCACGCCCATCCGGCCACTGGCCCCCGCCCTCGGCAGATGGGGCCGGCCGCCCGCGCGGAGCAATCCGCGGCGGGGTCGTGTCCGGTTGCCTTTCCACTCGCCGCGGGGTGGGGCCGTTCCGGTGTGCGGTGGGCCGCACTTCTCCCCTAGTAGGACGTCGCGACCCGCTGGGTGCCGGCCTACGGCCCGGGTGCGCAGCCTGTCCTTCCGCGGGCCTCGGTTCGCGTCTGTTGGGCAGAGCCCCGGTGTCCTGGCTGGCTGCTCGGCGGTATATCTGGAGGAGTCGATTCGCCCCTTTGGGCGCTCGGGCTCCCGGCAAGCGCGCGCGGTTCTTCCCGGATGACGGACCTACCTGGCCCGGCCCCGGACCCGCGCCGCTGTTGGCTCGGGATGCTCTCGGGCGGAATAATCGCTCCCGTCAGCGGCGCTTCAGCTTTGGACAATTTCACGACCCGTCTTGAAACACGGACCAAGGAGTCTAACATGTGCGCGAGTCATTGGGCTGTACGAAACCTAAAGGCGTAATGAAAGTGAAGGTCTCGCCTTGCGCGGGCCGAGGGAGGATGGGGCTTCCCCGCCCTTCACGGGGCGGCGGCCTCCGCACTCCCGGGGCGTCTCGTCCTCATTGCGAGGTGAGGCGCACCTAGAGCGTACACGTTGGGACCCGAAAGATGGTGAACTATGCCTGGCCAGGACGAAGTCAGGGGAAACCCTGATGGAGGTCCG
>NW_026062736.1:7500-12500 GCF_023897955.1 Schistocerca gregaria | reverse complement strand
GGTAGTTTTTCCAAGACCGCTTCCTGCGGTGGCGACGCTGGGGTAGAGTCGACCACTCGCCCATTGTGGAAGGTAAACATTCTGCTGTTCATCAGTACTTTACTAATAGTTCAGTCGTCTCACGGCACTGCTTAGTAATTGATGCAGGGCCACATAGATAGATGATACATGCGAATGTCCCTATACATGCAGTAAGTTCGTCGTGGGCGCTGGCCGGCAGGCCGCGAGACGTGACGCCCGGCGGCAAAGAGTGCTCCTCTGAGGATATAGATGTTCCGTTCCGCCGCACAATGGTGACGGTGACCGCTGCCTGCGGTGGCAACGCTGGGCACAGTCGATACTCGCCGTGTGGTGGAAGGTAAACATTATGCGGTACATCAGTACTTTCCTAATAGTTCGGTCGTCTCACGGCACTGCTTAGTAAATGATGCAAGGCCAAATATAGATGATTTATGCGAATGTCCCTATACGTGCTGTAAGACTGGGCACACAACGTGAATCGCACGTCAGCCAGACACTCGAACATGCACCACTCTCGGCCTGCAACGGAGACACACAATACGTAAACATCTGGAATGCGACAATGTCGAGTGCATCCTCTCTGCCACATTGCACCGTCGACACTATGATAACCAGAGCAGTAGGTCCACCTATAAAAGCACAATACCCCACTCCTCCGACAACTACCATTGCTCAGATAAATCAACACCACCAACACACATCCTACACAGAGGGGCACCAAATATCATCCCCCGCCCTCGTGTTATACCACATGAAAAATTGCAGAAGTGAGAGACACACATCCGCCAGCCTCTTGCTACAAGCATCGAACCGACGTGACGTATCTGACGGTGACTCAGGCATCCGTGTACTGCCACCACTATCCACCCCCCCCCCCCTCTCTCTCTGCCCCCTTCCCACACAATACCAAATTTAACCAACTTTATCGCTTAACCTAACTGTGGCTGTACCAGTTTATCGCTTAACCTAACTGTGGCTGTACCAGTTTATCGCTTAACCTAACTGTGGCTGTACCAGTTTATCGCTTAACCTAACTGTGGCTGTACCAGTTTATCGCTTAACCTAACTGTGGCTGTACCAGTTTATCGCTTAACCTAACTGTGGCTGTACCAGTTTATCGCTTAACCTAACTGTGGCTGTACCAGTTTATCGCTTAACCTAACTGTGGCTGTACCAGTTTATCGCTTAACCTAACTGTGGCTGTACCAGTTTATCGCTTAACCTAACTGTGGCTGTACCAGTTTATCGCTTAACCTAACTGTGGCTGTACCAGTTTATCGCTTAACCTAACTGTGGCTGTACCAGTTTATCGCTTAACCTAACTGTGGCTGTACCAGTTTATCGCTTAACCTAACTGTGGCTGTACCAGTTTATCGCTTAACCTAACTGTGGCTGTACCAGTTTATCGCTTAACCTAACTGTGGCTGTACCAGTTTATCGCTTAACCTAACTGTGGCTGTACCAGTTTATCGCTTAACCTAACTGTGGCTGTACCAGTTTATCGCTTAACCTAACTGTGGCTGTACCAGTTTATCGCTTAACCTAACTGTGGCTGTACCAGATTATCGCTTAACCTAACTGTGGCTGTACCAGATTATCGCTTAACCTAACTGTGGCTGTACCAGATTATCGCTTAACCTAACTGTGGCTGTACCAGATTATCGCTTAACCTAACTGTGGCTGTACCAGATTATCGCTTAACCTAACTCAATTTGTCCCTTAACCTAACTCAATTTGTCCCTTAACCTAACTCAATTTGTCCCTTAACCTAACTCAATTTGTCCCTTAACCTAACTCAATTTGTCCCTTAACCTAACTCAATTTGTCCCTTAACCTAACTCAATTTGTCCCTTAACCTAACTCAATTTGTCCCTTAACCTAACTCAATTTGTCCCTTAACCTAACTCAATTTGTCCCTTAACCTAACTCAATTTGTCCCTTAACCTAACTCAATTTGTCCCTTAACCTAACTCAATTTGTCCCTTAACCTAACTCAATTTGTCCCTTAACCTAACTCAAGTTGTCCCTTAACCTAACTCAAGTTGTCCCTTAACCTAACTCAAGTTGTCCCTTAACCTAACTCAAGTTGTCCCTTAACCTAACTCAAGTTGTCCCTTAACCTAACTCAAGTTGTCCCTTAACCTAACTCAAGTTGTCCCTTAACCTAACTCAAGTTGTCCCTTAACCTAACTCAAGTTGTCCCTTAACCTAACTCAAGTTGTCCCTTAACCTAACTCAAGTTGTCCCTTAACCTAACTCAAGTTGTCCCTTAACCTAACTCAAGTTGTCCCTTAACCTAACTCAAGTTGTCCCTTAACCTAACTCAAGTTGTCCCTTAACCTAACTCAAGTTGTCCCTTAACCTAACTCAAGTTGTCCCTTAACCTAACTCAATTTGTCCCTTAACCTAACCCACGTTGTCCCTTAACCTAACTCAAGTTGTCCCTTAACCTAACTCAATTTGTCCCTTAACCTAACTCAATTTGTCCCTTAACCTAACTCAATTTGTCCCTTAACCTAACTCAATTTGTCCCTTAACCTAACTCAAGTTGTCCCTTAACCTAACTCAAGTTGTCCCTTAACCTAACTCAAGTTGTCCCTTAACCTAACTCAAGTTGTCCCTTAACCTAACTCAAGTTGTCCCTTAACCTAACTCAAGTTGTCCCTTAACCTAACTCAAGTTGTCCCTTAACCTAACTCAAGTTGTCCCTTAACCTAACTCAAGTTGTCCCTTAACCTAACTCAAGTTGTCCCTTAACCTAACTCAAGTTGTCCCTTAACCTAACTCAATTTGTCCCTTAACCTAACTCAAGTTGTCCCTTAACCTAACTCAAGTTGTCCCTTAACCTAACTCAATTTGTCCCTTAACCTAACTCAATTTGTCCCTTAACCTAACTCAAGTTGTCCCTTAACCTAACTCAAGTTGTCCCTTAACCTAACTCAAGTTGTCCCTTAACCTAACTCAAGTTGTCCCTTAACCTAACTCAAGTTGTCCCTTAACCTAACTCAAGTTGTCCCTTAACCTAACTCAAGTTGTCCCTTAACCTAACTCAAGTTGTCCCTTAACCTAACTCAATTTGTCCCTTAACCTAACTCAATTTGTCCCTTAACCTAACTCAATTTGTCCCTTAACCTAACTCAAGTTGTCCCTTAACCTAACTCAAGTTGTCCCTTAACCTAACCCACGTTGTCCCTTAACCTAACCCACGTTGTCCCTTAACCTAACCGACGTTGTCCCTTAACCTAACCGACGTTGTCCCTTAACCTAACCGACGTTGTCCCTTAACCTAACCGACGTTGTCCCTTAACCTAACCGACGTTGTCCCTTAACCTAACCCACGTTGTCCCTTAACCTAACCCACGTTGTCCCTTAACCTAACCCACGTTGTCCCTTAACCTAACCCACGTTGTCCCTTAACCTAACCCACGTTGTCCCTTAACCTAACCCACGTTGTCCCTTAACCTAACCCACGTTGTCCCTTAACCTAACCCACGTTGTCCCTTAACCTAACCCACGTTGTCCCTTAACCTAACCCACGTTGTCCCTTAACCTAACCCACGTTGTCCCTTAACCTAACCCACGTTGTCCCTTAACCTAACCCACGTTGTCCCTTAACCTAACCCACGTTGTCCCTTAACCTAACCCACGTTGTCCCTTAACCTAACCCACGTTGTCCCTTAACCTAACCCACGTTGTCCCTTAACCTAACCCACGTTGTCCCTTAACCTAACCCACGTTGTCCCTTAACCTAACCCACGTTGTCCCTTTGCCTAACATAGTTCACTGCTCGGAATCTCTGGTGTCGTTGTTATCCTCATGTAGATGTCTTGCGAGTGTTGCTTACTTTCCACATATTCCTGCTATCCACTGTCAATTGTACTGCAATAGGACTATATCGCCGACCCCCCCCCCTCCCCCCCCTCTGTCCCCCTCTGTCCCCCTCTTTGTGTCTCTGTCCTCTCAAGCTGGTCGGTCTGGCGTTTGAGTGTTAAATGAGCCTCGCAGCTGTTCAGTTGCATTCAGATGTCGACGCCCTCAGTGTACGTCGTGGTATGGTCTGTGTCCATTGTCCGCTGATGTCGTACGCGTAACCCACACGCTGTACCGATCATCGGTCGTTACGTACAGAGTGAAGTAGTGTGATACGTGTGACCGTACGCTGGCTGTGCCCAACGGTGTCGAATCTCAATTTCCATATGTTGTGCTTGATGCTACTTGTCTCGTCTCCCAATAACAGCTAGGTTGCACTGTGGTACGCCGTAGAGGCGTGTGGGAGGAACGTACGAACGCATTGTATGTCACCCTGGGTCGCTGGGGGTGGTGGTGCGGTGAGTCAGGTCAGGTCAGGTCAGCGTGAGCCGTCTGATGTAGTGACGCGTGTATTCCGACTTTGTCGTATTGCCTCACACAAAGTGCTACCCTGGTGGACCGCGTTCCATATCTGGGACATGCCGCAGATGCCGGTTGACAGTGGATCGCGGAAGGTACATCGCATACGTGCGCGGGCCACCTTCCACGTGTTCTCTTCTGCACATGTCGCAGTGTGTATGTGGTCTGATGTAGCGTGTCGTGACACATGACATCCTGGCATGCAAGAATTGTTGAATTCGCAAATGTAGGTGGACATCTACGTTTACTGCCCAAGATACGCAAATGAACTGGAAATCCGTTGTTGAGCGGTTGTTCACGCTGGAGGTGAATCTGTGATGGCGACGATCGGTACAGCTATTAACCGGTTGTTTCAGCGGTACCCGCCACATCCACACGCGTGACTAGGCCCATGTGGGTATGAAGCGATACGCGGCGGTGGCTTGGTGGGACTGTTCCCGGCCGGTGAAGGGGGGCCGCCCGGCGTGTTGGCCGCGCGCTGCGTGGGCGCACGCGCAACAGGCGGCTGGTGGGGGGCGCCGAGTGGCAGGAGCGCCAGCCGACGGGCCCGGCAGGCGGCGCAGCTACGCTGCGGCGCACCCTGCACGCGG
>NW_026062735.1:0-39651 GCF_023897955.1 Schistocerca gregaria | reverse complement strand
CACCACCACGTGTCGGCCTCCGCTCACCCGACTCGGCTGGGCTGGGCTGGGCTGGGCTGGGCTGGGCTGGGCTGGGCTGGGCTGGCGGCCGGGCCGGATGCACGTGCACGTACACGTACGGCTACAGCCACTACCCGTACACAGCCGCTCTTCACGCAACACCAGCCAAATGGCGCGCCCGCGGCTCGTCGCGGTCGCAACGCCACGCCGGCACACTTTCGGCACCACCGTCTTCGCGCGCACCGCAAACAAAAACGCAGCCGACACACACAGAAAAAAAAAAAAAACAACACAGAGCGCGAGAGACGGGCGGCGGCGCACCTTTCGCCAGCCGGCAGGCAATCGACTCGCCCAGTACGACAAACGTGCACGCCACCCCACCCACCAACCAACCAGTCGTCGTCGTCGTCGTCCCGAAATCAAACAAACTCTCAAAAGGCACAGCCCCTGCTGCCAACGGACGCAGGCGCCACGCAGCTCCCTTCCCGCCACACTCGATTCGCAGCGCAACTCACCCGGCACACCGTCAAACGACGGGCTGGGCTCGCCGCATCGCCGCAACCTACACACCTTCCCCGCCACGACGCACAGCCCCACCAGACGCCCGTGCCGCAACGACACTACCGCACTACTCCTCTCGCCCTTGCCATACACGACACAACACGCCAAAAAATGAAAATCCAAATACAAACAAAAACACCGCCCCCACGACCCAAACACATGCACGGCGCGCCAACACACGCGAGGCAAGGCACGCAGCAAACGGCGTCCCCTCCGCGTCGCGCCATCAACCTACACACACAAGGCAACACCAACAACAAACAGCCAGCCAGCCAGCCAGCCAGCCAGCCCCACTCTCACGCCGCAAAAACAGAAAACACACCGAAACCGCCAAACGCCGCACATTCGCGCTTCGCACTCACCACACACCTCTCGGCATCCGTTTCGCACACAACGACGCGACGCACAATACATCATCACGGGCTACGCACGCACACCGCGACCCACTTTTTTACGACGCCCTCGCCAGAGCACACGTGCCCACGCCCACACACAGTCGACACAACGACGCAGCGCGCAGCAGACGCGGCCGCAACACATACCTCCCCGACGACGCGCCAACACCGCCAGCCACTGCTCACTCGCCCAAGCAACCCGTGCACACAACTGCCACACGCGTCCACCACGCCGCCGCCAACCACCCGCCCGCCAGGGGGCGCTCACGTCCGCGACAACAGCGCGGCACCGCCGGACCGGGCCGAACCGAGCCGAGCCGCCGCCTCCTCTCCACTCGGCACGCCACGTCCTGCTTGCAAAACACATGGCTCGTCCCTCTGTACACACAACGCGCCTGCCTGCGGTCGCCGCCGGCATCTATCTACCTGCGCATCGGAGCCAGGCCGGCAAGCCCACACTTAAATAATGCACTTCACCAGCCAAACAAACCCACTCTTCCTTTCTTTGCACAGCGCATGCAACAGCAGCCCCAGGAGCCGGGCCCGCCGCCAGCGTCTCCTCCTCCTCTGGGCACAGCCAGCCAGCCGTTCCCACCGCCCCGCCCCTGCTCTGCAGAACAAGAAAAAACGAAAAAGTACCAACACACGCACCCAAAGCGTAAGCCAGACAAGACCAGCCTCTCCAAGGCCACACACACGCAAAAAAACAAAAAAAAACAAAAACACTACAACAAAATAAAATAAAATGAAAAAGAAAAAGCAAGCTGTCGCCTCGCCCCCGCCCGTCCCCCCACCCCACCACATTCGCCCCCTCCGCTTGTTTTCCTTTCTACAATTTCCCTCTTTTCCACCCAATATCCCGCCGCGGTTTACGGGCACCGGCCGATTTTGCGCCCGCCCACATGTGTGCCTACTCCCCACCACCATTCCCTCCGCAGCCCGCAGCCCGCAGCCCGCAGCCCGCAGCCCGCTTTTCCCCCCTCCCTGCCCACACCACACCACACCACACCACACCACACCACACCACACCACACCACACCGACGGTGCTGACGTCGACACGCACCCAAGACAGGGGCCACGACCGTCTTTTTTCCTGGGCCCATCCCCGCACCGCACCTCCTTCCAATCATCAACGCTGTGGCGCCTGTGTCCGCGCGAGACGCGTGCGCGCCGCCTCTCTCAACATCCGTCCGCCGGCCGGCCCGTTTTTCGGCCCCCAGGCCATCCGTCAACCACCACTGCCCCTGCCCGCCCCGCACCACACCACACACCGCTGCTTGCCCCGGCCGTTGCCACCAAAGGCGCCAACCGCAGCCCGCGCGCGCCAGAAAGAGATGGCAAAACTACAGGGACCCAGCCGACCGACGAAAATCAGAGCAATTGGCCGGGAGGATCAAAAAGAGAGCTCCGAAAACCACCGTAGCGAGGCGTGGGAGGAAACGTTACGAGAAGCAGGAAGGGACCAGGAAAAATTCTGGAAATTTCTTAAAACTCGTAAACTAGACACGAAACATCTACATCTACATGGGGAAGGAACGACCCCACAGACCGAGCTGAAGCACTGGCGGATTCACTAGAAAGGCAATTCCAAGCACCAGAAGCGGTAGATGACGAAACTGATGACCACCAGGAAATGGTACTCAGAAGGGTAAAACCGCATCCTAAGTGCCCCGATCAGAACATCTTTCACAATCCAATAAACGCAGAAACCCCGTATCTTATCACATCACAAACATACACACATCCTAAGAAGGCATCAGGCCCAGATTCCATCAAACCGCAACTACTACATCACCTACCTCCAGCAACTATCAATTATCTATCTAACATCAATATATAATGCTTGCTTCAGACTAAACTACTTGGAAACAGGCCCGAGTCATCACATTACCAAAGCCAAACAAGGACTTATTATTTCCGCAAAACTATAGGCCAACTTCCTTGGAAAGGTTCTCGGAAAGCTCATTCAAACTGAACTGAAGAAATTCAATTCTTAAAGGATAACAACATAATCATCCCACAACAATTCCGATTCCGCGAAGAACACAGCACCACCCACCAGGTGACCAGACTAGTCGAGCACATATGTCAGGCCAGAAACATTAGACACAGTACTGGAGCAGTCCTGCTTGACATTGGAAAAGCATTCGGATAACGCCTTATCTACAAGCTCCACCAGTACAACTGCCCCATCCACATTATTGCTTCTTTTCTCCGCAACAGAGCATTCTATGTCCATGTACCAGGAGCGGCAAGTAACACTAGATCCATAGAGGCTGGAGTCCCGCAAGGCTCAGTGCTGGGGCCCATTCTCTACTCAATATACACAAACAAACAGCTGGGAGGACACTTGTCACTATTTGCAGACGACACTGCAGTCTACCGCAGCAGTTCTAACCTGCAATATAGAGTCACAAAAATAGAGCAACACCTACAATCCATCCAGAAATGGGCTAACCAAAAAAACAATAAACGCGGAGAAAACCCAAGCAATACAATACGATTCACATTCAAAAAGAATACCTCCTAACCTGCATATACGCCTCAGAAATAACAATCTTCCATGGTCAGGCACAATAAAGTATCTAGGCATCAAGCTGGACAAGAGGTTGACATTTAGAGACCATGTTACACACGTTTGTAACAAGGCTGCAGCAGCAATATTCAGACTGTACCCAATCATCAAAGGAAACAGAATAAATATGCGCGCCAAAAAGAAAATCTTCAAAACCGTCATAGGAACCAGCCATCACTTACGGCTCTGAAAAATCTCGTCAATGGCCGCAGACACCAAACATAACAAGAGTAAAAAAGGGTGCAGAACAAATACTTCAGAATTACTGCTGATGCCGGCCGGTACCAGACAAACCGAGACATATACACAAACCATAACATACTCAATCAAAATCCCGGAAATCATCCAAAGAAAAATCCATAAAGTTTTTTTTTTTTTTTTTTTTTGTTTTTTTTCCACCAAACCACGGATTCGAACCACCCACTCATCAGAAATCTGGGACCAAAATCCACCCGACCCAAGAACGACATTTCCCATCACGACAAAACACCACAAACTACAACATACCATGATAAACAAAAATAAAATACAAACACCATAACACTCACTCAAACAAACAAACATCTACACACACCCAAGAGACCCTATCATCCCATCATTTTGTTACCCAACATAATCAGACAGAAGGCAGGGATCAAGGACAGATCCGGTCCTTCGAGTACAGGGGGTAAAAAATACCCATCAGACCAGCTCTCTCTCTCTCTCTCCTCCTCGCTTCTCCGTGCCGACGCTGCCCCGCACACGCGTTCGCGTTCGCGTTCGCGCTCGCGTTCGGCCGACACCACACGACAGGTCTTTGGGGCCCCGCCACTGCGCACACGCACGCCTCCTCCTCTTCCTTAGTTCTTTTTCGCTTTTCTTTTCTCCCCCGCCCCCCGCTCTCACCGCCACATCATCCCGCAACCCTTGGGGCATGTTTCCCAACATCAACGCGCCCCAATTCCACTCTCTGCCCGTGCCGCACTCTCCACTTTGCTTCTCCCCGTCCCCTACACACACGACTACCGAAACCCCGGTTGACACACCTTCTCGTAGGACAGGGGTGCGTGCGTGCGTGCGTGCGTTGTCTTGACGGTGACAGCAACAGCAACGGATCCGTCCATCCCATTCCCCCCCACTCGGTAAAGAACCATGTTCAACCCACACTACACAACAAGGGGGGCACACACGAACGCGAAAGAAAGGGCAGGGCAGGGGCAACTATCTCGTACACATTCTTCCTCAGAACCCACATATCGCATCAACGAACGGCAGGCCAATTGCGGACTCAGCCGTGTCAGGCAAATCCAACCCAACCAACACCTCCCACGGAAACCCTGACACTGATCCAGCAGTACGTCCACATACATCGCCACACCAAATACGGGTGACGAGTGAGCAACAAATGGAACAATACACAACAAGGGCTGACCTAATAAAAACTGCACGTCACGTCATACCTTCCAGACAGACGCAGTTCCGACGGGACGGCGGAACCGTATACGTACCTTTCAGCCACAACAACCGACCGACTGGACACGCCCGCGTCTCCAGCCAGCCAACCACCAGGGCCACACAGCCCGCAAGTTTCAGCGTCAACACTTCTTAACGTACGTTGCAAACTTTTCAAAACATTGCCACACACACACACACACACACACACACACACACCACGAAAAGCGTCAACCTCTCTCACACTGGATACACTCAACACTTTTTGTCGGCGGAGCTTGAGGGCCAACGGTTGACACACCCCCACCGGCCACACAGGTTTCCCTTTGAAAATTGCAGTGACGGAGGAGACGCGGCATTACGAGAGGGTTGTTTCCGAGAGCGCGAGCTGGACGGAGCTGCGGCGCCGCCGCCGCCGCCGCCGCCGCCGCCGAGGGGTAATGAACGCACGCGATGCCGCATGACAGCCCATCACCCAAAGTTTCACCCACAACTGCACAGGTCGCACCCCCTTTTCGCGCCATACTAGTGTCGATCGTCAATTACAGCTGACGGTGTTCGCATTTGCCACTTGACGAGAGGGGGGGGGGGGGGGGGAAAAGAAAACAAACATCTGACACGCCATGTGTTTCTCTCTCTCTCTGTTACATCTAGGTCATTCGGCAGCCACTGTAAAAAAAAAAAAAAAAAAAAAAAAAAAAAAAAAATATTTTTACGACATGGTTGGGTAAGTGATTTAAAGACAACAATTGTGGGTCACACACCATAGACCATTTCGATAGTGTTCTTGTTCTTCTCTTTTTCCTTTTTTTATCGCTCAATTGAAATCAAACCTGGGGATGATGCAATGCTGCGATATGGCACAACCGTCGTCCATTGTACACAACTCGGGAACAAAAAGAAACCAATTCAGGGAACGTTCGTTCCTTCACAACGTTTCTTTCAACGCACTTGGTCTTTACCATCCTGTATATTCAACACACATTTCCTTTCATCAAACTAGGGCATTTCCATAACAGTATTTGCAATACTGCTTCTTCGACGTCATTTCACCATCTTAACTAGAGACAAACAAACAAGAAAATAGCAAAACAGCCTTGAGAACCCCGTCCACCAAATTTCAGTTAGCACGGCATCCAAGATTCTTTTCCGGGGAGTGCAGTGCAGCTGACGCTGCTCAGACCATATACCGTCGCCAGTCTCACTCAACTCTTGCGCATTCCATTCTACGCTACGTGACTATGCAAAAATGAATGAATCAAACCCGCCCAGAGAGCGTCTTGTGCGAGGGGACACACGATATAGAGAACAACAAAACACACAGGGGACACCACCACAGTTGGAGAGAACGTTTCCACCACGGCAGCCGCGCCGTTACGCGCTTTTTTTTTTTCCTCCCCCCCACTGCACACCTCCGACACCACGGGAACGTTCACCGTCCCGTTGCCCTACACTGGCGTTTCTTTTCAACCCCCCACCCTATTCCTCGCTCCCCGGACATTCGACCGATCACAAAGTGCAACCTCTCGTTACCGTCGGGTGCCCCTCTTCATCCCCGGGGCGCCAACAACAAAACAAAAACACCACCGACGCCGTCGTCTCGCGTCACCTCACTCAACTGAGCGGAAAATACACGTACATCCAGAATGACGACACCGCCTCCAGACGTCAGACGTCAGGTCGAAAGAGGGCACCGTACGTCGTGGCGCGTGGTCTCCTAACTCACCTCGCGCGTACAAATACAATGCAATGCGTGTCTCCTCACGTTCACACACACCTCCACGCTCCACTTTTACGTCGCCCAACCAACCAACTACTAACTTAACCCACCCGCTCGGCGTAGAAGCAGCTGTAGGCGGCAACGTGTTTCTCACCCTCGCCACCAACGGTGTGACATCCGACAATCGCGGTTTGCTTTCCGTTCCACACCTCCGGCCATACCATACAAAGGGGACAAAAAAAAAAAAAAAAATATATATATCAAACAAGCCAACTCCAGCGATCCGCCCCCCTAACACCAACACGTCTCGAAACACCCACGCCCACGACCCGGCTGTGGCCTAAAGTGCGTATCCCAACGTCACACCAAAACCAAAGGCGCCGGCGCCGCACCACACCACACCACAAGCTACAGCTACAGCTGTGCCGCCCGTCCACCCGCTCACAACAACAACAACAACAACAACAACAATTCCGCCCTTCCCGCAAAGGCATTTTGGTGGCCCTGAAAAGGGCCGTTTTTTCTTTTCTTCGCCGCGCCGCGGACGAGCCTCCTATTTCCAAGAGCCACCTCCTTACTTGGAGCTCGTGTACTTGGTCACCGCCTTCGTGCCCTCGCTCACCGCGTGCTTGGCCAGCTCGCCAGGCAGCAAGAGCCGCACAGCGGTCTGGATCTCGCGGGACGTGATGGTCGAGCGCTTGTTGTAGTGCGCCAGGCGAGAAGCCTCGGCCGCAATGCGCTCGAAAATGTCGTTCACGAAGCTGTTCATGATGCTCATCGCCTTCGAAGAGATGCCCGTGTCAGGGTGCACCTGCTTCAGCACCTTGTAGATGTAGATGGCATAGCTCTCCTTCCTCTTGCGCTTCTTCTTCTTGTCGCCCTTCGAAATGTTCTTCTGCGCCTTGCCAGCCTTCTTGGCGGCTTTCCCGCTAGTCTTGGGCGGCATCACGAACAAACAGGCAGGCAGGCAGGCAGGCAGGCAGGCACGCGCAGTCAGTCAGTCAGTCAGGCGCTCCGCTCCAGTCAGCGTCTCCCCACACAGTGGCACCCGCCGGACATGAGATGGCTGGGTTTGCACCCATGCTAGTTCTGGAGAGCCAGCGTTCTTTCAACGCTCTGTCTCACGAAATGATCCTGTGGGTTCGTATGTGGCTTGTGTGCAGTAATGGCTTGGGGATTTTCCCCCCGGGTGGATGGCGTTAGTGATGATGATGTTGATAGAAGTGGAGATGAGTATCCTGTTTCATGAGGATGAGAAGATGGTTACCGCCTGTAGTGGCGATGGAGTGTGTTGATAGGAGCTCTGAGTTGAGGGTGAGGGTTCCGTCCCAGTGTACTGATGAGCTGGTACGGTGATGAATGAGATGATTCGTAGAATGTTTGTGATTTTTGTTTGATTATGTGGTAGAAAGAGGGTTGCCCTAGCATTGCCCTGATTTCCTCATTGCTAGTCAGTCTTGGTACGTCTGCAATAATTCTTAGGGTTTTATTTTGGACGACCTCCAATTGGGCTAGATTAGTGTCTGCTGCCATGCTCCACACTTCAGAGCCGTAGAGGATGACAGGCAGGACTATTGTTTTCCAGATTCTGAGCTTTGCTGATATGGACAATCCCATTCCCTTTAATAATGGGTATAGTTGGTAGAGCCGGGCGGAGCCTTTGTTCCTAGCCTCTCTTATGTGATGCTTGAATGTTAGGTTTTTGTCCAATTTTAGTCCTAAGTATGTGATTTCATTTTTCCATGGGAGTATTTGTTCATTGTAAGTGATGTTTATTATGGGTTTCTTGATTTTATGAGAAAATAGGATTGTTTGACATTTGTCAGCATTTATTTTTATTTTCCAGATGTTGCACCAGTTTGCAACTTTGTTGAGATGTCGTTGTAGGCTGTAGGCTAGGTAATTAATGTTTCTGCCACTGAGATAGAGTGCTGTGTCATCAGCATATAAGGCTATGTTGCCACCCGGCTCTTTCGGGATGTCATTTGTATACAGAAGATATAGGAGGGGGCCAAGCACAGATCCCTGTGGGACACCTGCTTCTATGAGTTTCATGCCACTTTTTGCCTTTTCTATGTATGAGTAAAATTTCCTGTCAGAGAGGAAAGACTGAATGATTTTCAGCAGGTGGAGAGGGCAGTTGAGTTTGGAGATCTTATATAGCAAGCCGTCATGCCAAACACGATCAAAAGCCTTTTCAATATCCAAGAAAATAGCTGCGGTGCTGTTGCCCTGGCTCTTCTCCGTGCAGACATGCTCCACCAGGCGAATGGCTTGCTGTACAGTGCTATGTCCAGCACGAAAACCAAATTGTTCAGGGATGATGATGTTGTTTATGGATAGAAACTGGAGTAGGGAGTTTTGTATAAGGATTTCGAGAAGTTTGGAGAGATGACATAGTAGGGAGATAGGGCGGTGGTTTTGCGGGAATAACTGATCTTTATTGGGCTTTGGAATGGAAATAACTTTTGCAACCTTCCAGGCTGAAGGGAAGTATTGTATGGAGAGGCAACTGTTTAGGATGGCTGTAAGGTGAGAGATAGCAGGTTGAGGAAGGTTTCTAAGAAAGGGGGGTTTGATGTTATCGGGACCGGGGGCTTTTGCATTGCCGATTCGCCTGATGAGAACAGAGACTGCACGTTCAGTGGTCGGCACAAAGTTGGTGACTGGTCTGGCACGAAGTGTTCGATGTAGGTGACGCTCAACTCTGCGCTCCAGGGCTTCTGCTTCTTCCTCGTCTTCATCGATTATATTCTCTTGGAACTGCAGCTCGAGCGTGTTTGCCATGGCGGTTGCTTTGTCGTGTGGGGTATAGACTAAACCGTTTTGCCCATGAAGTGGTCTGCTGGCTTTTTGGGGTTGTCGTCTGGATCTGATGATTCCCCAGAATTTTTCGGGATTTTGCTCTGCTGTTTGCAGGCTTTGTTCCCATCTAGCACTTCGTAGCAGTTTAAGTCTGGTCTGGATTTCCCTGGCCATCCTAAACATGCGTCTCCTGTCTTGGGGGTCACGAAAAGTTTGCCATCTCTTGCGCGTTCTGTTCTTGTCCGTAATTAGTTGCGCAAGGTCTGGGGGCAGGTTGCTCCGTCCGCTGTTGTGCGTTATTTTGATGGTTGATGCTTCCCCACACGTCGTGATGATTTGGGTTAATTCTGCTATAGCCTGGTCGATTTCTTCTGGGGTCTGCATGTCAGGAGCCTGGTCAGGTATGTGTAGAGTGACCAGTTCCTTGTACCTCGCCCAATTTGTGTTGTAAGTTGTAATTATTCTGTTACTTGGAATGTCTTGGTCACCCTGAAATCTTAGAATAACAGGGCTATGGTCTGAATTTAGGCTGTTGATTACCTCTGTCGTTGTGTTGAGGTTAACGTTTTTTAAGAGGAATATGTCCAATTTGTCAGGCAGGCACCTGGAGTCATAGGGAACATGAGTAGGCTCATCAGTTGAGACAACCCTTACTGCTGGATGGTTATCAAGGTATCTCAGTAGTTTGTTGCCACTTGTGTTTGTAGTACGACATCCCCATGCCCTGTGCTTGGCATTCAGGTCCCCTCCTATTATGGTTCTGTGGTTTATGTCCAAGAGATCGTCCAGGTCACTGGGAAACAGTCTGGCTTGGGGTGGGTGGTATGCTGCCACCAGAAGTGTGGGGTGGTTGTTAAGAATAACTTCGACTGCTGTTGCCTCTGTGTTTATGAGTGGTGGCGTTTGTATTACCCTGTGGCATATTCGATTTTTAATGAGTATGGCTGTACCGCCACCTGGTCTGTTAGGGCGGTCATTTCTGGCCAACACATAATTTCGGACTCGAAAGCTCTCATCAGGGGTTAGGTGGGTCTCGTTTAGGAGTGCCACATCCACCCCATGGTCATCGAGGAACATCTCGAGCTCGAATCGGTCGTGGGAAACACCGTCAGCGTTCCAGATGGCGATAGTGATGTGCTGGTTTTCATTTGCCATTTAGGAGCAGGGGCAAGATGTTTGTGATAATTAGTGTCACTTTACTGAGAAGATCTGGGGCTGCTAAGAACTGATTGATAATCTGTGTGATTTTGGTAACAAAATTTTGAGGGAGAAGGTTTTTGACAAACTGCCAGATTTGTGATAAAATTTGAGGTGTTTGTACCTGTGAGTCCTCTGTGATGCTTTGCTGGGCAGTGGTGTTGTCACTGGCGATGTTGGTTTGAATTGTCACCGCAGGAGCAGTTGGGGGCTCTGTGGCGGTTGCCATTGAATGACTGGCTAGTGGGGGGGCAGCCTCAGTCGCTGCAGAGGTTGAGGGGAGAGGTGTCGCACTTGTCTGTTCCTTTAGAACACACGTGCTGGGGGGAGGTGCGGTTAGCGGCGGATGTAGAGTCACCTTGGAGGGCAGGATTCTGCCAGGTTGTTGTTTCGGGATTGTGGGCTTTGTTTTAGGGGAGTTTGGTGGGGTGCGCCCTGTTCTCACTATTTCGGCGAGCGTGGGCTGTGCTTGGGGCGGAGATCGCTCCGGTGGTGGGGAACAGGATGCAACTGCTTCCTGTGGTGTTGAGGGAGTTTCTAATGTATTTGTTCCCACCTGAGTTTGTTTTGGTGGAGGGGAGGAGTGTGGTGTATCCGCAGGTGGTGGCGGGGGTGGTTTTGTTGCCGCTGCTGTTCGCGGTGTGGTGGTTGGTGGGACATGTCTGCTGGTTGGGGGTGCTCGTCTTCGTTCCCAGGCCTGGACGATCCGCTCTCGCTCTGAGCAGCCCCTGAAGGAGGCTGGATGGTTGCCCCCGCAGTTTGCGCACGTTGCTGGCGCGTCGGGCTTTTTAGTGCAGGCCCCAGAAAGGTGTGGCCCGGCGCATTTCACGCAGCGGGGTCTAAGTTCACACTGAGACGCCCCATGCCCAAAGCGTTGACACAGATAACATTGCGTCGGACCGTTTGGTCTTTTGTATAGCTCCACCGTGACCTGCATGTGTAGCAGATGTGTAACTTTGAATATTTTGCGAGCCTCAGCAGTGTTCAGGAGATTCACTTGAAAATTGGCCGTTTTTATTCTGGGAGCCGAGACTGTTTCGCCGTATTCGTTTACAATGGTCTGCGGTTTCGTTTGCTGAAACACGTCCTGCACTTGAAACCCTTTCTCAATTAGGGCGTTTTTGACATCGTCTGTGGTCCAGTATGGAGTGAGCTTTTTAATGACGACCTTAAGTGTCCCCTTCGGGTCGTCACTGTATGTGAAGAATTCAATCTTCCGTTTTCGAAATTCTTCTTTGAGGAAATGGAAGTCCTCGGGATTTGTTGCCTGGTATACGATGCTGTCACCCTTGTAGGATGTGCTTAGTGCTCCTTTCAGCTTCCCTTGTATCTGACCGATTAGGGTAGTGTACCCTTTGGTCTCAAAAACCGTTATCGGGGGCACCCTTCTGCCTCTGGGCTGGCGCTGAGTTTGTGTCATTGCTGGGGGCACCGTTGTGTTTTGAGCGCCTTGCACCGTTCCGACGCCTGCAATTTGATTTTGCTTTTGATTATTGGACGCATCTGCGGTCGCAGTTGAGTGATCCACCTGCTTTTGTTGATGTTGCTTCTGCTGGTCTAGTGGTGGTTGTCGTACTTTTGCGTCTTGCGCATTTGAAACCACGCTCTGGTTTTCGCGCGCCCGGAGTTTCTCCGCGGCTGCGGGTTGCGGGGGCTGCCCAGAGTTGATCTTACGTAGCCTTTCGCTACGTCTGACTTCAGGGTCGGTCAATGAGGAGACCGAGCCCGAGTCGCTGTCTGTGGCTATGACAAGCTGGTCAGAGTCACAGCTAGTGTCTGACGAGGAAGGTGATGAGGGGGGATGAATTGAAGTATGTGAATGTGATGATGACGATGGTGGAAGTGAACTGTCGTGTGGCTGCACTCCATGAGGGACGCTGACAGAGGTTGGATCACGTGTGTCCGCCATGGCGGGCACCTACTCGATGTTATAAGGTTTCAGATAGGGAAGCCTATATTTCGACAATTTCCGCGCCAGTGGAAAATTTCCCTACACCTAGCAGGCGCGGGATACCACCAAGGGCCTCACAGTCAGTCTGTTTGACTATGTGGCTCGGCGGGTCCCTGGACTGCAGCTTCCCTAACACCTATGGCACAGAAATTCTCGAACAATTTCGACTATTTATATTCACCTACTCGAGGCGTGATGTTCCTCTTTCTTCACGGTCTATCCCATGTCAGAGCGAGCGCCCACGTGGTCTAGAGCCCCGTCCGCGCCGAGTGTGCAAGACGACTTTTGCTTTTCAGAAACGACAATTTTGCTTTTTACCGATAACGCACACCCGACCACGTCCGGAAATCCAGAACACAGCGCGGACCGCCAGCACCGACGATACGACCAAGCACGAAGCTATTGCGCGAGCACGCAAGGCGGCGACCAAGCACACGAGAAGCAAGCAACGAGGCGAGCTCTGCACAAAGGCGGCGAGAGCGCGCGGTGGGTATTTCCAGGGCTGGGAGCACAATAGCGGCGCGGAGCACAGGTAGACGCACGTCCGTCCGCTTAGCAGTCCCACCTCGGAATGCCGCCTGGCACCCGCCGCACGCCGCCGCCGCACCTTTACCAGCTCGCCCTGCTGCGGCCGCCGACCAATGGGGCGCGCGCGCAACCGGCCGCCGCACCCGAGCCCATAAAGGACCCCCACCCCGCCGGCGCCGGCACGCACTCCGCTGCTCGACTCGCTGCGGCTCGCACCGTTTGGGGCGTTGTGCTTTTTCTTTCTCGCTTCTTTCCAAACTAGCCCATCGCCATGTCCGGACGCGGAAAGGGAGGCAAAGTCAAGGGCAAGTCAAAGTCCCGCTCAAGCAGGGCTGGGCTCCAGTTCCCGGTCGGCAGAATCCACCGCCTCCTGCGCAAGGGAAACTACGCCGAGCGCGTCGGCGCCGGGGCGCCCGTCTACCTCGCCGCCGTCATGGAGTACCTCGCGGCTGAGGTGCTCGAGCTGGCCGGAAACGCGGCCCGCGACAACAAGAAGACGCGCATCATCCCGCGCCACCTGCAGCTCGCCATACGCAACGACGAGGAGCTCAACAAGCTCTTGTCGGGCGTCACCATCGCACAGGGAGGTGTCCTGCCCAACATCCAGGCCGTCCTGCTGCCAAAGAAGACCGAGAAGAAGGCCTAAAAGAGAGACAGCGCAATCGGCAACCGCCGCGTGCTCCCTTGGCACGCAGCGCGCCATTTGCCGCCTCGGCTCAAAAAACAAAACACAATCGGCCCTTTTCAGGGCCACCACACAAACCTACGTCCAAAGCAGAATTCCAGTCGTTCGTCGCACCACTTTTCTCTCTCTCTCTCTCTCTCTCTCTCTCTCTCTCTCTCTCTGTGTACGGTTTTTTTTTCCTTCTTACACACACAGGCGCCGCCATCTTGTACACACGTACTTGGCCACCTCCTCCACTCAACTCCACGCACGCACAGTCTCGCGACCATTAACCAGCACACGTGGCGCACAACAACACACCTCAAAAATAACCCCTCGGCGCTCAGCCGCGCCGCAACACACAGCCCATCCACCGACAAGAAGCATACAAGCAAAGAGGGAGGGGAAGGAAGGAAGGAAGGAGCTCACACAACGCAAGGGCACGCTTCCTTCCCTCCCAACCGCACCGCACACCACGTCAAAAAAAACTCCAAACAAAACTAAAAGGCCAAGTAGACTAAAAAGGAAAAGAAAAACCAGCAACACAGACTCTTTCGCACTTTTCAACTTCCGAACACTGTGGTGGCCCTGAAAAGGGCCGTTTTTCAATCTATCTCTCTTTCCTTCCTTCGGCATCCGCGGCGAGCGCGCCTAAACCCGCACACCGCCAAACAAACAAAACGGCCCTTTTCAGGGCCACTAACGTCTCTCCGTCGCGAGCAAAACTTTGTCGGTCGCAACGACTAGTTCCCCACTCACTCTCCAGTCCAGTCGTCCCACCCCCGGCCCGGCCCGGCGCCGCCGTTTCCAAAAGAAAAAAAAAAGCACCGCACCGGCCGAGCCAAGTCGCAAGCGTCAATAGCGCCACCCACACAGGCCACGGCACAAAACGTGACGCCCGGAAAGCAAAGCCAAAAAAGACTATTCCAAAACCACCACCAAGACAAACAAACAAACGCGGCGCAAAATAAATAGGTAGAAATAATAAAAGTAAAATACACTTTATGTAACACCAACCGCGGCGCCGCCGCCCACGCCCGCCAACGACCCCACAATCCAACCACCATCCACACATGAAACAAACAAACGCCAGCAAGCAAGACAGACAGACAACAAGGCAACCGACCGACCACGACACGACACGACAATCAACACCTTCCCGACGTGCTTTGATGGCCCTGAGAAGGGCCGTTTTTGTTTTTGTCCGGGACCGCGCGACAGCCTCTGGTTGCGCGCCGGCCACCAGGCGACGGTGTCAACCGCCAACCCTTCCCTGCCCTTTTTACTTCTTCTTCTTGGGCGAAGCCTTCGCCTTAGACGGCGTCGCCGTCGCCTTCTTCGGGCGCGGCGCCTTCGGCTTCTTCGTCGGAACCTTGGCGGCCTTCTTCGCCTTCGACGGCGACTTGGCCTTGGCCGGCTTGGCCGCAGCCGCCTTCTTCGCACCCGCGGGAGCGGCCGACGCCGCAGACGCCTTCTTGGCGGCGCCCGCCTTCCGACCGGTCGCCGCCTTCACGCCGCCAGCCTTCTTTGCGCCGGCCGCACGGGCCCCCTTCTTCTCCTTGCTGGCCGGAGCGGCGCGCTTCTTCTTCGCACCACCGCCGCCACCACGAGCCTTGCCGCCCTCGGCCGCCCCGCCGCCGGCGCCGGCAAGCTTGAAAGAGCCCGACGCGCCCTTCCCCTTCGTCTGCACCAGCTCGCCAGCCACGACGGCCGACTTGAGGTACTTCTTGATAAAGGGCGCCAGCTTCTCCGCGTCCAGCTTGTAGTGCGCGGCAATGTACTTCTTGATCGCCTGCAGCGACGACCCGCCGCGCTCCTTCAGACTCTTGATGGCGGCCGTCACCATCTCAGAGGTGCGCGGGTGCGCAGGCTTGGCGCGCGGCTTCTTCGCAGACGACGCAGACTTGGCCTTCTTCGTAGTGCCGGTGGCGGCGGGTGCCGCGGCAGTCTCGTTCGTAGCCGCCTGGTCTGCCATCTTTTGCCTGTTCTCTTTTCTTTTTTCCCCTTGCTTTCGCTTCCTTCTCTCCTTCGACGACGCACAACAGCGAGGGGCGCGCAGCAGAGAATAGCCGCGCACGCGCCTGGCCCAGCCAGTGTCGCGGGCGGGCGCGGACGGCCGAGAGAGCGGCCGCCACTCGGCGCGCCGCCGCGCCGCCGCGCCGCGCCTCCCGCGCTTGCTACCGCCCAACGTCCGACAGCCTGCGCGGAGCAGCCCCCAACCTGCGCCGCAACCACCCGCGCCATTCAAACCACCGAGGATGGGGCTACACACACCGACACCACGGTCGCCAACCAGTCGCCGCGGCGGCGCCGCAAACCACGGCCAAACTGCAGCCACCGCGCGCCACAGCCTGGGTCGGCCCGCCGAGAATCGCCGCCCCCGCCCAAATGCCGCCCCCACAGCCCCAGCCGACGACCCGCCACAATGGCCAAACCTTCGTCAAAACTCCCACACCGTCGCCGCGGCAGCCCGGCCACCGCGGCCGGCGCCACAGCCACACGAGCCGAGTCGTGCGGCGATGACGGCCGTGCACAAACGCACCTCCGCCGCCCCATCGCCTTCCGCCGTTTTCCCGATCGGCCCGCAGCCGTCGGGCCACGGCCGCGGGCCGTCCTCCTCCTCTCGCCTCGCCCGCCAACACCCACAGCCCTTCCAACACATTTTTTTTTTCTTTTTTCTTTTTTTTTTTCTACTTTTTTACGATCGCCGCCTGCGCAACATGGCACCGGCCGACGGAGCGCCAACCCCCCCGCCACAGGCGAAAACAAGACAACGATAAACAAACAAACAAAATAAATTACCAGCCAGCCCCAACTACAGACACACCGAATCTGCCCTCACAGCCGACCTTACACGCCTCAACGTCAAAACAAAGGTGGTTTCTTTCTTTCAACGGTTACCTTACCTTAGGTTACGTCAGGTTAGGCTAAGAAGGCGTCAGGGTTAGGTTAAGCGTTGACGTGACGTCACGTCTTAACGTAGGCGTTAAGCTAAGGTTGCGGTCACGTACGTTAGGTTAAGGCGACTTGGGGGTTGGCCTAAGGGCTTACGTTAGGTTACGTTAGTTTAGGTGGCTGCGTTAACGGCTTAAAGAAGTTTAGGAGGTTAAGGCGTCGAGGCGGCCGCACCCCCTTAGCTGCTGCGGCTCGGCCACGCCACGCCACGCCACGCCACGCTTTGGGGTTTCATAAGGTCGCGCGGCGGGTCGTCGGCACGCCGCAAAGGACAAAACTGCAAGACGACGTCGAAAAACAAACAACAGGTAAAAAATAAATAAGTAAAAATAAACGACGCCGACAGGCGGGGATCAGCAGAACGAGCAGATTCCGGAGAGCGAACGAGACACACACGCACGCACGCACACACACACACACACACACAAACCCCCCCGAGCCGAGAGAGCACAGCACCACCACGTGTCGGCCTCCGCTCACCCGACTCGGCTGGGCTGGGCTGGGCTGGGCTGGGCTGGGCTGGGCTGGGCTGGGCTGGCGGCCGGGCCGGATGCACGTGCACGTACACGTACGGCTACAGCCACTACCCGTACACAGCCGCTCTTCACGCAACACCAGCCAAATGGCGCGCCCGCGGCTCGTCGCGGTCGCAACGCCACGCCGGCACACTTTCGGCACCACCGTCTTCGCGCGCACCGCAAACAAAAACGCAGCCGACACACACAGAAAAAAAAAAAAAACAACACAGAGCGCGAGAGACGGGCGGCGGCGCACCTTTCGCCAGCCGGCAGGCAATCGACTCGCCCAGTACGACAAACGTGCACGCCACCCCACCCACCAACCAACCAGTCGTCGTCGTCGTCGTCCCGAAATCAAACAAACTCTCAAAAGGCACAGCCCCTGCTGCCAACGGACGCAGGCGCCACGCAGCTCCCTTCCCGCCACACTCGATTCGCAGCGCAACTCACCCGGCACACCGTCAAACGACGGGCTGGGCTCGCCGCATCGCCGCAACCTACACACCTTCCCCGCCACGACGCACAGCCCCACCAGACGCCCGTGCCGCAACGACACTACCGCACTACTCCTCTCGCCCTTGCCATACACGACACAACACGCCAAAAAATGAAAATCCAAATACAAACAAAAACACCGCCCCCACGACCCAAACACATGCACGGCGCGCCAACACACGCGAGGCAAGGCACGCAGCAAACGGCGTCCCCTCCGCGTCGCGCCATCAACCTACACACACAAGGCAACACCAACAACAAACAGCCAGCCAGCCAGCCAGCCAGCCAGCCCCACTCTCACGCCGCAAAAACAGAAAACACACCGAAACCGCCAAACGCCGCACATTCGCGCTTCGCACTCACCACACACCTCTCGGCATCCGTTTCGCACACAACGACGCGACGCACAATACATCATCACGGGCTACGCACGCACACCGCGACCCACTTTTTTACGACGCCCTCGCCAGAGCACACGTGCCCACGCCCACACACAGTCGACACAACGACGCAGCGCGCAGCAGACGCGGCCGCAACACATACCTCCCCGACGACGCGCCAACACCGCCAGCCACTGCTCACTCGCCCAAGCAACCCGTGCACACAACTGCCACACGCGTCCACCACGCCGCCGCCAACCACCCGCCCGCCAGGGGGCGCTCACGTCCGCGACAACAGCGCGGCACCGCCGGACCGGGCCGAACCGAGCCGAGCCGCCGCCTCCTCTCCACTCGGCACGCCACGTCCTGCTTGCAAAACACATGGCTCGTCCCTCTGTACACACAACGCGCCTGCCTGCGGTCGCCGCCGGCATCTATCTACCTGCGCATCGGAGCCAGGCCGGCAAGCCCACACTTAAATAATGCACTTCACCAGCCAAACAAACCCACTCTTCCTTTCTTTGCACAGCGCATGCAACAGCAGCCCCAGGAGCCGGGCCCGCCGCCAGCGTCTCCTCCTCCTCTGGGCACAGCCAGCCAGCCGTTCCCACCGCCCCGCCCCTGCTCTGCAGAACAAGAAAAAACGAAAAAGTACCAACACACGCACCCAAAGCGTAAGCCAGACAAGACCAGCCTCTCCAAGGCCACACACACGCAAAAAAACAAAAAAAAACAAAAACACTACAACAAAATAAAATAAAATGAAAAAGAAAAAGCAAGCTGTCGCCTCGCCCCCGCCCGTCCCCCCACCCCACCACATTCGCCCCCTCCGCTTGTTTTCCTTTCTACAATTTCCCTCTTTTCCACCCAATATCCCGCCGCGGTTTACGGGCACCGGCCGATTTTGCGCCCGCCCACATGTGTGCCTACTCCCCACCACCATTCCCTCCGCAGCCCGCAGCCCGCAGCCCGCAGCCCGCAGCCCGCTTTTCCCCCCTCCCTGCCCACCACACCACACCACACCACACCACACCACACCGACGGTGCTGACGTCGACACGCACCCAAGACAGGGGCCACGACCGTCTTTTTTCCTGGGCCCATCCCCGCACCGCACCTCCTTCCAATCATCAACGCTGTGGCGCCTGTGTCCGCGCGAGACGCGTGCGCGCCGCCTCTCTCAACATCCGTCCGCCGTCCGCCGTCCGCCGTCCGCCGGCCGGCCCGTTTTTCGGCCCCCAGGCCATCCGTCAACCACCACTGCCCCTGCCCGCCCCGCACCACACCACACACCGCTGCTTGCCCCGGCCGTTGCCACCAAAGGCGCCAACCGCAGCCCGCGCGCGCCAGAAAGAGATGGCAAAACTACAGGGACCCAGCCGACCGACGAAAATCAGAGCAATTGGCCGGGAGGATCAAAAAGAGAGCTCCGAAAACCACCGTAGCGAGGCGTGGGAGGAAACGTTACGAGAAGCAGGAAGGGACCAGGAAAAATTCTGGAAATTTCTTAAAACTCGTAAACTAGACACGAAACATCTACATCTACATGGGGAAGGAACGACCCCACAGACCGAGCTGAAGCACTGGCGGATTCACTAGAAAGGCAATTCCAAGCACCAGAAGCGGTAGATGACGAAACTGATGACCACCAGGAAATGGTACTCAGAAGGGTAAAACCGCATCCTAAGTGCCCCGATCAGAACATCTTTCACAATCCAATAAACGCAGAAACCCCGTATCTTATCACATCACAAACATACACACATCCTAAGAAGGCATCAGGCCCAGATTCCATCAAACCGCAACTACTACATCACCTACCTCCAGCAACTATCAATTATCTATCTAACATCAATATATAATGCTTGCTTCAGACTAAACTACTTGGAAACAGGCCCGAGTCATCACATTACCAAAGCCAAACAAGGACTTATTATTTCCGCAAAACTATAGGCCAACTTCCTTGGAAAGGTTCTCGGAAAGCTCATTCAAACTGAACTGAAGAAATTCAATTCTTAAAGGATAACAACATAATCATCCCACAACAATTCCGATTCCGCGAAGAACACAGCACCACCCACCAGGTGACCAGACTAGTCGAGCACATATGTCAGGCCAGAAACATTAGACACAGTACTGGAGCAGTCCTGCTTGACATTGGAAAAGCATTCGGATAACGCCTTATCTACAAGCTCCACCAGTACAACTGCCCCATCCACATTATTGCTTCTTTTCTCCGCAACAGAGCATTCTATGTCCATGTACCAGGAGCGGCAAGTAACACTAGATCCATAGAGGCTGGAGTCCCGCAAGGCTCAGTGCTGGGGCCCATTCTCTACTCAATATACACAAACAAACAGCTGGGAGGACACTTGTCACTATTTGCAGACGACACTGCAGTCTACCGCAGCAGTTCTAACCTGCAATATAGAGTCACAAAAATAGAGCAACACCTACAATCCATCCAGAAATGGGCTAACCAAAAAAACAATAAACGCGGAGAAAACCCAAGCAATACAATACGATTCACATTCAAAAAGAATACCTCCTAACCTGCATATACGCCTCAGAAATAACAATCTTCCATGGTCAGGCACAATAAAGTATCTAGGCATCAAGCTGGACAAGAGGTTGACATTTAGAGACCATGTTACACACGTTTGTAACAAGGCTGCAGCAGCAATATTCAGACTGTACCCAATCATCAAAGGAAACAGAATAAATATGCGCGCCAAAAAGAAAATCTTCAAAACCGTCATAGGAACCAGCCATCACTTACGGCTCTGAAAAATCTCGTCAATGGCCGCAGACACCAAACATAACAAGAGTAAAAAAGGGTGCAGAACAAATACTTCAGAATTACTGCTGATGCCGGCCGGTACCAGACAAACCGAGACATATACACAAACCATAACATACTCAATCAAAATCCCGGAAATCATCCAAAGAAAAATCCATAAAGTTTTTTTTTTTTTTTTTTTTTGTTTTTTTTCCACCAAACCACGGATTCGAACCACCCACTCATCAGAAATCTGGGACCAAAATCCACCCGACCCAAGAACGACATTTCCCATCACGACAAAACACCACAAACTACAACATACCATGATAAACAAAAATAAAATACAAACACCATAACACTCACTCAAACAAACAAACATCTACACACACCCAAGAGACCCTATCATCCCATCATTTTGTTACCCAACATAATCAGACAGAAGGCAGGGATCAAGGACAGATCCGGTCCTTCGAGTACAGGGGGTAAAAAATACCCATCAGACCAGCTCTCTCTCTCTCTCTCCTCCTCGCTTCTCCGTGCCGACGCTGCCCCGCACACGCGTTCGCGTTCGCGTTCGCGCTCGCGTTCGGCCGACACCACACGACAGGTCTTTGGGGCCCCGCCACTGCGCACACGCACGCCTCCTCCTCTTCCTTAGTTCTTTTTCGCTTTTCTTTTCTCCCCCGCCCCCCGCTCTCACCGCCACATCATCCCGCAACCCTTGGGGCATGTTTCCCAACATCAACGCGCCCCAATTCCACTCTCTGCCCGTGCCGCACTCTCCACTTTGCTTCTCCCCGTCCCCTACACACACGACTACCGAAACCCCGGTTGACACACCTTCTCGTAGGACAGGGGTGCGTGCGTGCGTGCGTGCGTTGTCTTGACGGTGACAGCAACAGCAACGGATCCGTCCATCCCATTCCCCCCCACTCGGTAAAGAACCATGTTCAACCCACACTACACAACAAGGGGGGCACACACGAACGCGAAAGAAAGGGCAGGGCAGGGGCAACTATCTCGTACACATTCTTCCTCAGAACCCACATATCGCATCAACGAACGGCAGGCCAATTGCGGACTCAGCCGTGTCAGGCAAATCCAACCCAACCAACACCTCCCACGGAAACCCTGACACTGATCCAGCAGTACGTCCACATACATCGCCACACCAAATACGGGTGACGAGTGAGCAACAAATGGAACAATACACAACAAGGGCTGACCTAATAAAAACTGCACGTCACGTCATACCTTCCAGACAGACGCAGTTCCGACGGGACGGCGGAACCGTATACGTACCTTTCAGCCACAACAACCGACCGACTGGACACGCCCGCGTCTCCAGCCAGCCAACCACCAGGGCCACACAGCCCGCAAGTTTCAGCGTCAATACTTCTTAACGTACGTTGCAAACTTTTCAAAACATTGCCACACACACACACACACACACACACACACACCACGAAAAGCGTCAACCTCTCTCACACTGGATACACTCAACACTTTTTGTCGGCGGAGCTTGAGGGCCAACGGTTGACACACCCCCACCGGCCACACAGGTTTCCCTTTGAAAATTGCAGTGACGGAGGAGACGCGGCATTACGAGAGGGTTGTTTCCGAGAGCGCGAGCTGGACGGAGCTGCGGCGCCGCCGCCGCCGCCGCCGCCGCCGCCGAGGGGTAATGAACGCACGCGATGCCGCATGACAGCCCATCACCCAAAGTTTCACCCACAACTGCACAGGTCGCACCCCCTTTTCGCGCCATACTAGTGTCGATCGTCAATTACAGCTGACGGTGTTCGCATTTGCCACTTGACGAGAGGGGGGGGGGGGGGGGAAAAGAAAACAAACATCTGACACGCCATGTGTTTCTCTCTCTCTCTGTTACATCTAGGTCATTCGGCAGCCACTGTAAAAAAAAAAAAAAAAAAAAAAAATATTTTTACGACATGGTTGGGTAAGTGATTTAAAGACAACAATTGTGGGTCACACACCATAGACCATTTCGATAGTGTTCTTGTTCTTCTCTTTTTCCTTTTTTTATCGCTCAATTGAAATCAAACCTGGGGATGATGCAATGCTGCGATATGGCACAACCGTCGTCCATTGTACACAACTCGGGAACAAAAAGAAACCAATTCAGGGAACGTTCGTTCCTTCACAACGTTTCTTTCAACGCACTTGGTCTTTACCATCCTGTATATTCAACACACATTTCCTTTCATCAAACTAGGGCATTTCCATAACAGTATTTGCAATACTGCTTCTTCGACGTCATTTCACCATCTTAACTAGAGACAAACAAACAAGAAAATAGCAAAACAGCCTTGAGAACCCCGTCCACCAAATTTCAGTTAGCACGGCATCCAAGATTCTTTTCCGGGGAGTGCAGTGCAGCTGACGCTGCTCAGACCATATACCGTCGCCAGTCTCACTCAACTCTTGCGCATTCCATTCTACGCTACGTGACTATGCAAAAATGAATGAATCAAACCCGCCCAGAGAGCGTCTTGTGCGAGGGGACACACGATATAGAGAACAACAAAACACACAGGGGACACCACCACAGTTGGAGAGAACGTTTCCACCACGGCAGCCGCGCCGTTACGCGCTTTTTTTTTTCCTCCCCCCCACTGCACACCTCCGACACCACGGGAACGTTCACCGTCCCGTTGCCCTACACTGGCGTTTCTTTTCAACCCCCCACCCTATTCCTCGCTCCCCGGACATTCGACCGATCACAAAGTGCAACCTCTCGTTACCGTCGGGTGCCCCTCTTCATCCCCGGGGCGCCAACAACAAAACAAAAACACCACCGACGCCGTCGTCTCGCGTCACCTCACTCAACTGAGCGGAAAATACACGTACATCCAGAATGACGACACCGCCTCCAGACGTCAGACGTCAGGTCGAAAGAGGGCACCGTACGTCGTGGCGCGTGGTCTCCTAACTCACCTCGCGCGTACAAATACAATGCAATGCGTGTCTCCTCACGTTCACACACACCTCCACGCTCCACTTTTACGTCGCCCAACCAACCAACTACTAACTTAACCCACCCGCTCGGCGTAGAAGCAGCTGTAGGCGGCAACGTGTTTCTCACCCTCGCCACCAACGGTGTGACATCCGACAATCGCGGTTTGCTTTCCGTTCCACACCTCCGGCCATACCATACAAAGGGGACAAAAAAAAAAAAAAATATATATATCAAACAAGCCAACTCCAGCGATCCGCCCCCCTAACACCAACACGTCTCGAAACACCCACGCCCACGACCCGGCTGTGGCCTAAAGTGCGTATCCCAACGTCACACCAAAACCAAAGGCGCCGGCGCCGCACCACACCACACCACAAGCTACAGCTACAGCTGTGCCGCCCGTCCACCCGCTCACAACAACAACAACAACAACAACAACAATTCCGCCCTTCCCGCAAAGGCATTTTGGTGGCCCTGAAAAGGGCCGTTTTTTCTTTTCTTCGCCGCGCCGCGGACGAGCCTCCTATTTCCAAGAGCCACCTCCTTACTTGGAGCTCGTGTACTTGGTCACCGCCTTCGTGCCCTCGCTCACCGCGTGCTTGGCCAGCTCGCCAGGCAGCAAGAGCCGCACAGCGGTCTGGATCTCGCGGGACGTGATGGTCGAGCGCTTGTTGTAGTGCGCCAGGCGAGAAGCCTCGGCCGCAATGCGCTCGAAAATGTCGTTCACGAAGCTGTTCATGATGCTCATCGCCTTCGAAGAGATGCCCGTGTCAGGGTGCACCTGCTTCAGCACCTTGTAGATGTAGATGGCATAGCTCTCCTTCCTCTTGCGCTTCTTCTTCTTGTCGCCCTTCGAAATGTTCTTCTGCGCCTTGCCAGCCTTCTTGGCGGCTTTCCCGCTAGTCTTGGGCGGCATCACGAACAAACAGGCAGGCAGGCAGGCAGGCAGGCACGCGCAGTCAGTCAGTCAGTCAGGCGCTCCGCTCCAGTCAGCGTCTCCCCACACAGTGGCACCCGCCGCACGCCGCCGCCGCACCTTTACCAGCTCGCCCTGCTGCGGCCGCCGACCAATGGGGCGCGCGCGCAACCGGCCGCCGCACCCGAGCCCATAAAGGACCCCCACCCCGCCGGCGCCGGCACACGTTGCATTATCTATCAACAAGCTCTGCTTGTTAGTTCGAAAAGCAAAATTGTCATGTCTATGAATGAATAGGGCGCACAGCAGAAGATAGGCGAGATATTCCAGGCAGCTGGAATATAGGGCTGTTAGTCAGGGAACTTGTGAGCCAGGGCCCCGTTCATGTCGGTCAAGCCCGCGTTCACAGAGGCAAAGAACCAGAATTAGGGCCAGCCAGAGCAGCCGCGAACAGGTAAACAGCACATAACATCACAGCCGCAGCCGCGCGTGGTAAGACACGCGGCCGTGTCTGCCTTTGTTCCCGCCCACCCTACTCCGAGCGGTGACGTCACAAGACCCGACACAAAGCCGCGACGCACGCATCGCGCGCTATCATGAGCTCCGCAGGGCGGAGAAGCAAGGCCAATACCAGAGCCGAAAACTCAAAAACTAACTCGGCACCAACGGACGAACCGCCAACCGAAACACCAATGGCTTCACTCAAACTGTCGAGATCACCTGGCGGGAACAATTACATCCTGGAATCCCAGATGACGACCACTACACCAGCGGGTAAGTCATCAATCCCGATTCGCTCACCGGCGAAAAACGAGAACAACGACGCCAAGAAGAGCTTACAAACAATAGTTATCCGGAACCTAGATCCCAAAGAGACACAGAAGTCCCTTCATTCCGCCTTGAAAATTTTCAACGTCGAACCATACCTAATCGACGCTACACTCCGGAAGGACAGGTCGGCGGTACTCAAAAGTACACACGAGGACATCCGAACAAGGATACAGAAGTTCCTCACACAACATCGACCGGAAGGACGGATCGACGACAAAGATCAACGCGTGAACACCGAAACAACACCAAAGCGACTAGGACCCACGATGTGCGTAGTAATCAAGGACATTGACTTCGACATCACCACCCAAGAAGTCGAAGAGGAGCTTCGCAACCAGAATTACACATTCCTCAGGGCAGTCAGAGTACGATCACGAAAGACGCAAAGGGAGGCCCCCATGATTCGCGTCATAACCAGAGACCAAGTCACGGTAGACAGACTGCTCTCAGAGCATTTCAAGCTCTACCTACGTTCGTACCACGTAGAGCCACCACACATGCCGCCACCTCAGCCCATCCAATGCGCGAAATGTCACAGCTTCGACCACATGAGGGACCAATGCAATCAGGGCCCCAAATGCGGAAGATGCGCCGGACCACACGCAACACACGCCTGCACGGATGAAAACACCTCGCGTAAATGCGCAAACTGCGATGGAGAACACCACGCAATGGACATCCGATGCCCCAAAAGACCATCCGAAGCGAAATCCCCGGAGGAAACGGCTCCAATCAGGTGCATAGACCCCCCTGCAGTCGCCAGCCCGGACAAACCGGCAGACGAAAAATTCGTGAAGGTCGAGGATTTTCTAAGAGTAATGACAACGGCACTCATTAACATCCTACCGGAAAGAAAGACGAAAATTACAGACACCATCAATGAAGTGTCAAAGAAATTCTTCTCCATCAAAATTAACCCTGTGCCCATCAACAACAACATCCACCTCCATCTACAAACTATCAAAAAACAGCCACCATCCGCTACCCAGGACGAACCACCGACACTCTCCCCAGCATTCCGTAGGCCACAGGAACAACAGCAAAACGAAAACCACGCCAAAAAGGACAAAGCCAACAACAAAACAAAACCGTCCGACTCCTAGGAACCAAAAGGCCTAACACACATCCTGACCTCCAGATGGCGGGTGAAACAGCCAAGACAGCCACGATTGGTTTCGTAAATGCCAACGGATTCCGCCCCAAACAGCCCCTACTAGAACACCTTGTACAAAAAGAGCAAATAGACATCTTTGGCGTCCTAGAAACGAAAGCCAGCAGCCTTCCACTAAAAATAAAAGATTATATTTGCTATAGGAAAGACGTCCCAAACGTAACCAGACCAACAGGAGGCGTAGCAGTTTTCCATAATAAAAACATCCCAGCCATTAAAATCGACATCCCAAACGACTACGAGAACATACAAGCCATAGCCCTCAAAATCAAAACCCCAAAACTCCACTTCTACGTAGTTACAATCTACACGCCACCAAGAGAACCGATCCCGACAGACTTCTTCAACTATCTGTGCAACCTAGGACAATGCCTAATCATGGGCGACCTCAACGCACGAGCGGAATCCTTCGGCGACACGACCACGAACCGAAACGGACAAGAACTACAAACATACCTGGAGGATGAGGACACCAAACTAACAAGACTCACCAATGCAGCACCAACCTTCATCAACCACAGAGGCTCCTCATCACCTGATCATGTCCTATGCACCGACTCACTTATCGGCCAAATAAATCTCCCCTGGGTTGGAGACAGCGTGGGGAGCGACCACCTTCCCCTTATATTTCAAACAACGCTCCTCTCTACCCCACCAGCACAAAACCAGCGACAAATAATAATTGACACCAGCAAACTAAGGATAAAAGAGTACAAAAATCAATTGAAAACATCATTACCCACACCAGAATACATCACGAACATCCAACATTTAAACGCATACAACGACACCTTAGCTCACGCTATAAGCAAAGCAGTCAAAGATAACGCCCCCACGAAGATCATCAAGCCACACACCGAAAGAATCCCTCAAAGAATTCTAAACACCATTAAAGACAAAAGGCAGATGTACAAACTATTCAAGAGAACAGGCTGTACACATTACAAACAAGAATGGAATCAACTGAACACCCTAGTAAAACGCCAGCTCCAGGAATATAGATCAGAAAGGTGGACACTAGCCTGCCGACACCTCAACCACACACAAGGCACTAAATTCTGGCAAACCTTTAAACGGATTGGCGGCCTTACACACACGGCCGAGCCCCCTCTACTCTACAAAGATACCATCACAACAAATGACAAGGAAAAGGCAGATATCTTCAGATCAGTCCTAGAAGAGACATACCAGCACCCAACAAACGCACTCTTCGACGCCGACCATGAGGAACAAGTAAACAAAAACATAGCCGCATCACTCATGACACCAAACGCCCCAACAGAAGAAGAGGCTAAACTCACGAATATCATCACGCCAGAAGAAATAGAAGAATCATTACAAAAAGGTCCCAACAATGCACCAGGACTAGACAGCATAACACGACGGCAACTGCGACTAGCACCACGAAAACAACTAATCGACTGCCTCAGCACCCTGTACAACGCCGCTCTCAGATTCCAAGCCGTGCCAGACAGATGGAAAGAGGCAAAAATCATAATGATCCTAAAGCCGGGGAAAGCCCCAAACGATCCAAAATCCTACCGACCAATAACGCTACTCTCCGTAATCGGAAAAACCTTCGAATCGGTCTTAAATAAAAGAATACTAACCTTCGCCGAAACGAAGCAATTAATACCCAAAACACAGGCTGGCTTCCGCAAGCACCATGCCACGATCGACCCCATTCTAAGGGTCTGCAGTGGACTAACAGAAGGAGTAAACTTGACCAACCACGCTGCAGGCCTCTTCCTCGATATAGAAGGGGCGTTTGACAGAGTGTGGCACAATGGACTGTATTATAAACTACACGAGCTAGGAATACCGACCCAACTGACCACACTTCTGTCAAACATACTCGATAAAAGACCATCCAGAGTCTATGTTAACGGAAGCCGCTCAGAACCTTTCCACCCAGAGGCAGGCGTACCGCAAGGAGCGATCCTCTCGCCCCTCCTCTATAGCCTATACACTTCCGACATCCCGCACCCCACAGGCTGGAACGAAGGGCTAGCCCTATACGCCGACGACACGGCCTACTGGTGTCACGCGCACGATATCAATGAGATAAACAGGAAGACCAACACCTATATAAACAAGCTGGAGCTGTGGCTGCGAAAATGGAGAATCAAACCAAATGCGCAGAAAACCCAGCTGATTATCTGCAATCATAAACATTTCTCTCAAACAACAAATCGAGCAATACCACAAACAAACATACGACTATGGGGAGAAACAATAAAACCAAAAAATACAGCCACCTACCTAGGTACAATCATAGACAAAACCCTGACATGGACACCGCACATACAAAAGACAATAAACAAAGCGAACAACAGATGCAACCTAATTAAACTAATAAGAGGCAGAGCAAACGGGGCAAGCAATGAGACCCTGCTTCACACGTACAAAGCATTCGTAAGACCAGTACTAGAATACGCTGCCCCAGTCTGGTTAGCTAGCAAAAATAACACCCAGAGGCTAATAGCGCTAGAGAGGAAAATCTTAAGAATAGCAGGACGGCTTAACAGACGAACAAGAAACGACACTGTATACCAAACCACCAAAATTACCCCCATAAAACGCAGATGGATCACGCTGACAGCAAAAATTGGCAAAAACAGGACAACGAACAAAACTCTAACAACAGACCTCTTAAACTACGAGCCCACAGAATTTAATTACCCACAGCAGAAACACCCATTTCCACCGAAAATAATCAAGGAGTGCATGGCAATAGAAGACGGATTCATCCAAAACACCGCAACTGAAATATTAAAGCATTTGACAGAAGACTAAAGACACAATTAATCAACAAAGCAGAAACACATCGAACAACATCAACACAATGACCCTTGCGGAGGTTTTCGAGAGGTTTCCCTCCTGCACTTGGGCGAATGCCAGGGTCTTAACATCCTCTCACTACCAAAGAAAATATAAGATCAAACAGGAAAAATCCCAACTGAAATAATAAACTGTGCCCCAACAGCAGTACATAAGATAAGCTAAGGCACCAAAGAACATTAGGTTCTCCATGTGCCCGCCTCCTCCCATCAGGAGCAGGAATGAAAGATGAAAAAAAAAAAAAAAAAAAAAAAAAAAAAAAAAAAAGCACTCCGCTGCTCGACTCGCTGCGGCTCGCACCGTTTGGGGCGTTGTGCTTTTTCTTTCTCGCTTCTTTCCAAACTAGCCCATCGCCATGTCCGGACGCGGAAAGGGAGGCAAAGTCAAGGGCAAGTCAAAGTCCCGCTCAAGCAGGGCTGGGCTCCAGTTCCCGGTCGGCAGAATCCACCGCCTCCTGCGCAAGGGAAACTACGCCGAGCGCGTCGGCGCCGGGGCGCCCGTCTACCTCGCCGCCGTCATGGAGTACCTCGCGGCTGAGGTGCTCGAGCTGGCCGGAAACGCGGCCCGCGACAACAAGAAGACGCGCATCATCCCGCGCCACCTGCAGCTCGCCATACGCAACGACGAGGAGCTCAACAAGCTCTTGTCGGGCGTCACCATCGCACAGGGAGGTGTCCTGCCCAACATCCAGGCCGTCCTGCTGCCAAAGAAGACCGAGAAGAAGGCCTAAAAGAGAGACAGCGCAATCGGCAACCGCCGCGTGCTCCCTTGGCACGCAGCGCGCCATTTGCCGCCTCGGCTCAAAAAACAAAACACAATCGGCCCTTTTCAGGGCCACCACACAAACCTACGTCCAAAGCAGAATTCCAGTCGTTCGTCGCACCACTTTTCTCTCTCTCTCTCTCTCTCTCTCTCTCTCTCTCTCTGTGTACGGTTTTTTTTTCCTTCTTACACACACAGGCGCCGCCATCTTGTACACACGTACTTGGCCACCTCCTCCACTCAACTCCACGCACGCACAGTCTCGCGACCATTAACCAGCACACGTGGCGCACAACAACACACCTCAAAAATAACCCCTCGGCGCTCAGCCGCGCCGCAACACACAGCCCATCCACCGACAAGAAGCATACAAGCAAAGAGGGAGGGGAAGGAAGGAAGGAAGGAGCTCACACAACGCAAGGGCACGCTTCCTTCCCTCCCAACCGCACCGCACACCACGTCAAAAAAAACTCCAAACAAAACTAAAAGGCCAAGTAGACTAAAAAGGAAAAGAAAAACCAGCAACACAGACTCTTTCGCACTTTTCAACTTCCGAACACTGTGGTGGCCCTGAAAAGGGCCGTTTTTCAATCTATCTCTCTTTCCTTCCTTCGGTCTCACACCGCCTAACCGCCGAAACCGTACAGGGTGCGCCCCTGCCTCTTCAGGGCGTACACCACGTCCATGGCCGTCACAGTCTTGCGCTTGGCGTGCTCAGTGTACGTCACCGCGTCGCGGATCACGTTCTCCAGGAACACCTTCAGCACTCCGCGCGTCTCCTCGTAGATCAGACCAGAGATGCGCTTCACGCCGCCCCTGCGCGCCAGGCGGCGGATCGCGGGCTTCGTGATGCCCTGGATGTTGTCGCGCAACACCTTGCGGTGCCGCTTGGCGCCACCCTTGCCGAGCCCCTTTCCTCCCTTGCCGCGGCCTGTCATTCTTCTTCTTCAAGCGTCTCAACCACAATAATATAAAAAACAGAAAGCAAGGCAAGCTCCTCACCCGGCGCTAGCGAGTCGGCTACGGTTGTGGCGCCCAGCGCGCGCGCCGCCCCCCTATATAGACTCTGGGGCCCCGCGGCCCGCCCTCCCCTCCCCCCACCACCGCGCACCGAGGGCATATAAGCGCAGCACCCGGGGCGCGCGGGCCCGTTGTCAAGGCAGCACCGGACGCCGTCGCGCACGCATATCCTCCACGCCGCATCCGCATCCGCATCCGCAGTAGCCATGGCCCGGACAAAGCAAACGGCCCGCAAGTCCACCGGCGGAAAGGCGCCGCGCAAACAGCTCGCCACCAAGGCGGCGAGGAAGAGCGCGCCCGCCACCGGCGGCGTCAAGAAGCCCCACCGCTACAGGCCGGGCACCGTCGCCCTGCGAGAAATCAGGCGCTACCAGAAGAGCACAGAGCTGCTCATCCGCAAGCTGCCATTCCAGCGCCTAGTGCGCGAGATCGCCCAGGACTTCAAGACCGACCTGCGCTTCCAGAGCTCCGCAGTCATGGCCCTGCAGGAGGCCAGCGAGGCCTACCTCGTCGGCCTCTTCGAAGACACCAACCTGTGCGCAATCCACGCCAAGCGAGTCACCATCATGCCCAAGGACATCCAGCTCGCGCGCCGCATCCGCGGCGAGCGCGCCTAAACCCGCACACCGCCAAACAAACAAAACGGCCCTTTTCAGGGCCACTAACGTCTCTCCGTCGCGAGCAAAACTTTGTCGGTCGCAACGACTAGTTCCCCACTCACTCTCCAGTCCAGTCGTCCCACCCCCGGCCCGGCCCGGCGCCGCCGTTTCCAAAAGAAAAAAAAAAGCACCGCACCGGCCGAGCCAAGTCGCAAGCGTCAATAGCGCCACCCACACAGGCCACGGCACAAAACGTGACGCCCGGAAAGCAAAGCCAAAAAAGACTATTCCAAAACCACCACCAAGACAAACAAACAAACGCGGCGCAAAATAAATAGGTAGAAATAATAAAAGTAAAATACACTTTATGTAACACCAACCGCGGCGCCGCCGCCCACGCCCGCCAACGACCCCACAATCCAACCACCATCCACACATGAAACAAACAAACGCCAGCAAGCAAGACAGACAGACAACAAGGCAACCGACCGACCACGACACGACACGACAATCAACACCTTCCCGACGTGCTTTGATGGCCCTGAGAAGGGCCGTTTTTGTTTTTGTCCGGGACCGCGCGACAGCCTCTGGTTGCGCGCCGGCCACCAGGCGACGGTGTCAACCGCCAACCCTTCCCTGCCCTTTTTACTTCTTCTTCTTGGGCGAAGCCTTCGCCTTAGACGGCGTCGCCGTCGCCTTCTTCGGGCGCGGCGCCTTCGGCTTCTTCGTCGGAACCTTGGCGGCCTTCTTCGCCTTCGACGGCGACTTGGCCTTGGCCGGCTTGGCCGCAGCCGCCTTCTTCGCACCCGCGGGAGCGGCCGACGCCGCAGACGCCTTCTTGGCGGCGCCCGCCTTCCGACCGGTCGCCGCCTTCACGCCGCCAGCCTTCTTTGCGCCGGCCGCACGGGCCCCCTTCTTCTCCTTGCTGGCCGGAGCGGCGCGCTTCTTCTTCGCACCACCGCCGCCACCACGAGCCTTGCCGCCCTCGGCCGCCCCGCCGCCGGCGCCGGCAAGCTTGAAAGAGCCCGACGCGCCCTTCCCCTTCGTCTGCACCAGCTCGCCAGCCACGACGGCCGACTTGAGGTACTTCTTGATAAAGGGCGCCAGCTTCTCCGCGTCCAGCTTGTAGTGCGCGGCAATGTACTTCTTGATCGCCTGCAGCGACGACCCGCCGCGCTCCTTCAGACTCTTGATGGCGGCCGTCACCATCTCAGAGGTGCGCGGGTGCGCAGGCTTGGCGCGCGGCTTCTTCGCAGACGACGCAGACTTGGCCTTCTTCGTAGTGCCGGTGGCGGCGGGTGCCGCGGCAGTCTCGTTCGTAGCCGCCTGGTCTGCCATCTTTTGCCTGTTCTCTTTTCTTTTTTCCCCTTGCTTTCGCTTCCTTCTCTCCTTCGACGACGCACAACAGCGAGGGGCGCGCAGCAGAGAATAGCCGCGCACGCGCCTGGCCCAGCCAGTGTCGCGGGCGGGCGCGGACGGCCGAGAGAGCGGCCGCCACTCGGCGCGCCGCCGCGCCGCCGCGCCGCGCCTCCCGCGCTTGCTACCGCCCAACGTCCGACAGCCTGCGCGGAGCAGCCCCCAACCTGCGCCGCAACCACCCGCGCCATTCAAACCACCGAGGATGGGGCTACACACACCGACACCACGGTCGCCAACCAGTCGCCGCGGCGGCGCCGCAAACCACGGCCAAACTGCAGCCACCGCGCGCCACAGCCTGGGTCGGCCCGCCGAGAATCGCCGCCCCCGCCCAAATGCCGCCCCCACAGCCCCAGCCGACGACCCGCCACAATGGCCAAACCTTCGTCAAAACTCCCACACCGTCGCCGCGGCAGCCCGGCCACCGCGGCCGGCGCCACAGCCACACGAGCCGAGTCGTGCGGCGATGACGGCCGTGCACAAACGCACCTCCGCCGCCCCATCGCCTTCCGCCGTTTTCCCGATCGGCCCGCAGCCGTCGGGCCACGGCCGCGGGCCGTCCTCCTCCTCTCGCCTCGCCCGCCAACACCCACAGCCCTTCCAACACATTTTTTTTTTCTTTTTTCTTTTTTTTTTTCTACTTTTTTACGATCGCCGCCTGCGCAACATGGCACCGGCCGACGGAGCGCCAACCCCCCCGCCACAGGCGAAAACAAGACAACGATAAACAAACAAACAAAATAAATTACCAGCCAGCCCCAACTACAGACACACCGAATCTGCCCTCACAGCCGACCTTACACGCCTCAACGTCAAAACAAAGGTGGTTTCTTTCTTTCAACGGTTACCTTACCTTAGGTTACGTCAGGTTAGGCTAAGAAGGCGTCAGGGTTAGGTTAAGCGTTGACGTGACGTCACGTCTTAACGTAGGCGTTAAGCTAAGGTTGCGGTCACGTACGTTAGGTTAAGGCGACTTGGGGGTTGGCCTAAGGGCTTACGTTAGGTTACGTTAGTTTAGGTGGCTGCGTTAACGGCTTAAAGAAGTTTAGGAGGTTAAGGCGTCGAGGCGGCCGCACCCCCTTAGCTGCTGCGGCTCGGCCACGCCACGCCACGCCACGCCACGCTTTGGGGTTTCATAAGGTCGCGCGGCGGGTCGTCGGCACGCCGCAAAGGACAAAACTGCAAGACGACGTCGAAAAACAAACAACAGGTAAAAAATAAATAAGTAAAAATAAACGACGCCGACAGGCGGGGATCAGCAGAACGAGCAGATTCCGGAGAGCGAACGAGACACACACGCACGCACGCACACACACACACACACACACAAACCCCCCCGAGCCGAGAGAGCACAGCACCACCACGTGTCGGCCTCCGCTCACCCGACTCGGCTGGGCTGGGCTGGGCTGGGCTGGGCTGGGCTGGGCTGGGCTGGCGGCCGGGCCGGATGCACGTGCACGTACACGTACGGCTACAGCCACTACCCGTACACAGCCGCTCTTCACGCAACACCAGCCAAATGGCGCGCCCGCGGCTCGTCGCGGTCGCAACGCCACGCCGGCACACTTTCGGCACCACCGTCTTCGCGCGCACCGCAAACAAAAACGCAGCCGACACACACAGAAAAAAAAAAAAACAACACAGAGCGCGAGAGACGGGCGGCGGCGCACCTTTCGCCAGCCGGCAGGCAATCGACTCGCCCAGTACGACAAACGTGCACGCCACCCCACCCACCAACCAACCAGTCGTCGTCGTCGTCGTCCCGAAATCAAACAAACTCTCAAAAGGCACAGCCCCTGCTGCCAACGGACGCAGGCGCCACGCAGCTCCCTTCCCGCCACACTCGATTCGCAGCGCAACTCACCCGGCACACCGTCAAACGACGGGCTGGGCTCGCCGCATCGCCGCAACCTACACACCTTCCCCGCCACGACGCACAGCCCCACCAGACGCCCGTGCCGCAACGACACTACCGCACTACTCCTCTCGCCCTTGCCATACACGACACAACACGCCAAAAAATGAAAATCCAAATACAAACAAAAACACCGCCCCCACGACCCAAACACATGCACGGCGCGCCAACACACGCGAGGCAAGGCACGCAGCAAACGGCGTCCCCTCCGCGTCGCGCCATCAACCTACACACACAAGGCAACACCAACAACAAACAGCCAGCCAGCCAGCCAGCCAGCCCCACTCTCACGCCGCAAAAACAGAAAACACACCGAAACCGCCAAACGCCGCACATTCGCGCTTCGCACTCACCACACACCTCTCGGCATCCGTTTCGCACACAACGACGCGACGCACAATACATCATCACGGGCTACGCACGCACACCGCGACCCACTTTTTTACGACGCCCTCGCCAGAGCACACGTGCCCACGCCCACACACAGTCGACACAACGACGCAGCGCGCAGCAGACGCGGCCGCAACACATACCTCCCCGACGACGCGCCAACACCGCCAGCCACTGCTCACTCGCCCAAGCAACCCGTGCACACAACTGCCACACGCGTCCACCACGCCGCCGCCAACCACCCGCCCGCCAGGGGGCGCTCACGTCCGCGACAACAGCGCGGCACCGCCGGACCGGGCCGAACCGAGCCGAGCCGCCGCCTCCTCTCCACTCGGCACGCCACGTCCTGCTTGCAAAACACATGGCTCGTCCCTCTGTACACACAACGCGCCTGCCTGCGGTCGCCGCCGGCATCTATCTACCTGCGCATCGGAGCCAGGCCGGCAAGCCCACACTTAAATAATGCACTTCACCAGCCAAACAAACCCACTCTTCCTTTCTTTGCACAGCGCATGCAACAGCAGCCCCAGGAGCCGGGCCCGCCGCCAGCGTCTCCTCCTCCTCTGGGCACAGCCAGCCAGCCGTTCCCACCGCCCCGCCCCTGCTCTGCAGAACAAGAAAAAACGAAAAAGTACCAACACACGCACCCAAAGCGTAAGCCAGACAAGACCAGCCTCTCCAAGGCCACACACACGCAAAAAAACAAAAAAAAACAAAAACACTACAACAAAATAAAATAAAATGAAAAAGAAAAAGCAAGCTGTCGCCTCGCCCCCGCCCGTCCCCCCACCCCACCACATTCGCCCCCTCCGCTTGTTTTCCTTTCTACAATTTCCCTCTTTTCCACCCAATATCCCGCCGCGGTTTACGGGCACCGGCCGATTTTGCGCCCGCCCACATGTGTGCCTACTCCCCACCACCATTCCCTCCGCAGCCCGCAGCCCGCAGCCCGCAGCCCGCTTTTCCCCCCTCCCTGCCCACACCACACCACACCACACCACACCACACCACACCACACCGACGGTGCTGACGTCGACACGCACCCAAGACAGGGGCCACGACCGTCTTTTTTCCTGGGCCCATCCCCGCACCGCACCTCCTTCCAATCATCAACGCTGTGGCGCCTGTGTCCGCGCGAGACGCGTGCGCGCCGCCTCTCTCAACATCCGTCCGCCGTCCGCCGTCCGCCGTCCGCCGGCCGGCCCGTTTTTCGGCCCCCAGGCCATCCGTCAACCACCACTGCCCCTGCCCGCCCCGCACCACACCACACACCGCTGCTTGCCCCGGCCGTTGCCACCAAAGGCGCCAACCGCAGCCCGCGCGCGCCAGAAAGAGATGGCAAAACTACAGGGACCCAGCCGACCGACGAAAATCAGAGCAATTGGCCGGGAGGATCAAAAAGAGAGCTCCGAAAACCACCGTAGCGAGGCGTGGGAGGAAACGTTACGAGAAGCAGGAAGGGACCAGGAAAAATTCTGGAAATTTCTTAAAACTCGTAAACTAGACACGAAACATCTACATCTACATGGGGAAGGAACGACCCCACAGACCGAGCTGAAGCACTGGCGGATTCACTAGAAAGGCAATTCCAAGCACCAGAAGCGGTAGATGACGAAACTGATGACCACCAGGAAATGGTACTCAGAAGGGTAAAACCGCATCCTAAGTGCCCCGATCAGAACATCTTTCACAATCCAATAAACGCAGAAACCCCGTATCTTATCACATCACAAACATACACACATCCTAAGAAGGCATCAGGCCCAGATTCCATCAAACCGCAACTACTACATCACCTACCTCCAGCAACTATCAATTATCTATCTAACATCAATATATAATGCTTGCTTCAGACTAAACTACTTGGAAACAGGCCCGAGTCATCACATTACCAAAGCCAAACAAGGACTTATTATTTCCGCAAAACTATAGGCCAACTTCCTTGGAAAGGTTCTCGGAAAGCTCATTCAAACTGAACTGAAGAAATTCAATTCTTAAAGGATAACAACATAATCATCCCACAACAATTCCGATTCCGCGAAGAACACAGCACCACCCACCAGGTGACCAGACTAGTCGAGCACATATGTCAGGCCAGAAACATTAGACACAGTACTGGAGCAGTCCTGCTTGACATTGGAAAAGCATTCGGATAACGCCTTATCTACAAGCTCCACCAGTACAACTGCCCCATCCACATTATTGCTTCTTTTCTCCGCAACAGAGCATTCTATGTCCATGTACCAGGAGCGGCAAGTAACACTAGATCCATAGAGGCTGGAGTCCCGCAAGGCTCAGTGCTGGGGCCCATTCTCTACTCAATATACACAAACAAACAGCTGGGAGGACACTTGTCACTATTTGCAGACGACACTGCAGTCTACCGCAGCAGTTCTAACCTGCAATATAGAGTCACAAAAATAGAGCAACACCTACAATCCATCCAGAAATGGGCTAACCAAAAAAACAATAAACGCGGAGAAAACCCAAGCAATACAATACGATTCACATTCAAAAAGAATACCTCCTAACCTGCATATACGCCTCAGAAATAACAATCTTCCATGGTCAGGCACAATAAAGTATCTAGGCATCAAGCTGGACAAGAGGTTGACATTTAGAGACCATGTTACACACGTTTGTAACAAGGCTGCAGCAGCAATATTCAGACTGTACCCAATCATCAAAGGAAACAGAATAAATATGCGCGCCAAAAAGAAAATCTTCAAAACCGTCATAGGAACCAGCCATCACTTACGGCTCTGAAAAATCTCGTCAATGGCCGCAGACACCAAACATAACAAGAGTAAAAAAGGGTGCAGAACAAATACTTCAGAATTACTGCTGATGCCGGCCGGTACCAGACAAACCGAGACATATACACAAACCATAACATACTCAATCAAAATCCCGGAAATCATCCAAAGAAAAATCCATAAAGTTTTTTTTTTTTTTTTTTTTTGTTTTTTTTCCACCAAACCACGGATTCGAACCACCCACTCATCAGAAATCTGGGACCAAAATCCACCCGACCCAAGAACGACATTTCCCATCACGACAAAACACCACAAACTACAACATACCATGATAAACAAAAATAAAATACAAACACCATAACACTCACTCAAACAAACAAACATCTACACACACCCAAGAGACCCTATCATCCCATCATTTTGTTACCCAACATAATCAGACAGAAGGCAGGGATCAAGGACAGATCCGGTCCTTCGAGTACAGGGGGTAAAAAATACCCATCAGACCAGCTCTCTCTCTCTCTCTCCTCCTCGCTTCTCCGTGCCGACGCTGCCCCGCACACGCGTTCGCGTTCGCGTTCGCGCTCGCGTTCGGCCGACACCACACGACAGGTCTTTGGGGCCCCGCCACTGCGCACACGCACGCCTCCTCCTCTTCCTTAGTTCTTTTTCGCTTTTCTTTTCTCCCCCGCCCCCCGCTCTCACCGCCACATCATCCCGCAACCCTTGGGGCATGTTTCCCAACATCAACGCGCCCCAATTCCACTCTCTGCCCGTGCCGCACTCTCCACTTTGCTTCTCCCCGTCCCCTACACACACGACTACCGAAACCCCGGTTGACACACCTTCTCGTAGGACAGGGGTGCGTGCGTGCGTGCGTGCGTTGTCTTGACGGTGACAGCAACAGCAACGGATCCGTCCATCCCATTCCCCCCCACTCGGTAAAGAACCATGTTCAACCCACACTACACAACAAGGGGGGCACACACGAACGCGAAAGAAAGGGCAGGGCAGGGGCAACTATCTCGTACACATTCTTCCTCAGAACCCACATATCGCATCAACGAACGGCAGGCCAATTGCGGACTCAGCCGTGT
>NW_026062734.1:0-26124 GCF_023897955.1 Schistocerca gregaria | reverse complement strand
AGAGAGCTGGTCTGATGGGTATTTTTTACCCCCTGTACTCGAAGGACCGGATCTGTCCTTGATCCCTGCCTTCTGTCTGATTATGTTGGGTAACAAAATGATGGGTCTCTTGGGTGTGTGTAGATGTTTGTTGTTTGAGTGAGTGTTATGGTGTTTGTATTTTATTTTTGTTTATCATGGTATGTTGTAGTTTGTGGTGTTTTGTCGTGATGGGAAATGTCGTTCTTGGGTCGGGTGGATTTTGTCCCAGATTTCTGATGAGTGGGTGGTTCGAATCCGTGGTTTGGTGGAAAAAAAAAAAAAAAAAAAAAAAAAAAAAAAAAAAAAAAACAACAAAAACAACTTTATGGATTTTTCTTTGGATGATTTCCGGGATTTTGATTGAGTATGTTATGGTTTGTGTATATGTCTCGGTTTGTCTGGTACCGGCCGGCATCAGCAGTAATTCTGAAGTATTTGTTCTGCACCCTTTTTTACTCTTGTTATGTTTGGTGTCTGCGGCCATTGACCAGATTTTCAGAGCCGTAAGTGATGGCTGGTTCCTATGACGGTTTTGAAGATTTTCTTTTTGGCGCGCATATTTATTCTGTTTCCTTTGATGATTGGGTACAGTCTGAATATTGCTGCTGCAGCCTTGTTACAAACGTGTGTAACATGGTCTCTAAATGTCAACCTCTTGTCCAGCTTGATGCCTAGATACTTTATTGTGCCTGACCATGGAAGATTGTTATTTCTGAGGCGTATATGCAGGTTAGGAGGTATTCTTTTTGAATGTGAATCGTATTGTATTGCTTGGGTTTTCTCCGCGTTTATTGTTTTTTGTTTCCATTGGTTAGCCCATTTCTGGATGGATTGTAGGTGTTGCTCTATTTTTGTGACTCTATATTGCAGGTTAGAACTGCTGCGGTAGACTGCAGTGTCGTCTGCAAATAGTGACAAGTGTCCTCCCAGCTGTTTGTTTGTGTATATTGAGTAGAGAATGGGCCCCAGCACTGAGCCTTGCGGGACTCCAGCCTCTATGGATCTAGTGTTACTTGCCGCTCCTGGTACATGGACATAGAATGCTCCGTTGCGGAGAAAAGAAGCAATAATGTGGATGGGGCAGTTGTACTGGTGGAGCTTGTAGATAAGGCGTTATCCGATGTCAAGCAGGACTGCTCCAGTACTGTGTCTAATGTTTCTGGCCTGACATATGTGCTCGACTAGTCTGGTCACCTGGTGGGTGGTGCTGTGTTCTTCGCGGAATCGGAATTGTTGTGGGATGATTATGTTGTTATCCTTTAAGAATTGAATTTCTTCAGTTCAGTTTGAATGAGCTTTCCGAGGACCTTTCCAAGGAAGTTGGCCTATAGTTTTGCGGAAATAATAAGTCCTTGTTTGGCTTTGGTAATGTGATGACTCGGGCCTGTTTCCAAGTAGTTTAGTCTGAAGCAAGCATTATATATTGATGTTAGATAGATAATTGATAGTTGCTGGAGGTAGGTGATGTAGTAGTTGCGGTTTGATGGAATCTGGGCCTGATGCCTTCTTAGGATGTGTGTATGTTTGTGATGTGATAAGATACGGGGTTTCTGCGTTTATTGGATTGTGAAAGATGTTCTGATCGGGGCACTTAGGATGCGGTTTTACCCTTCTGAGTACCATTTCCTGGTGGTCATCAGTTTCGTCATCTACCGCTTCTGGTGCTTGGAATTGCCTTTCTAGTGAATCCGCCAGTGCTTCAGCTCGGTCTGTGGGGTCGTTCCTTCCCCATGTAGATGTAGATGTTTCGTGTCTAGTTTACGAGTTTTAAGAAATTTCCAGAATTTTTCCTGGTCCCTTCCTGCTTCTCGTAACGTTTCCTCCCACGCCTCGCTACGGTGGTTTTCGGAGCTCTCTTTTTGATCCTCCCGGCCAATTGCTCTGATTTTCGTCGGTCGGCTGGGTCCCTGTAGTTTCTGGCGCGCGCGGGCTGCGGTTGGCGCCTTTGGTGGCAACGGCCGGGGCAAGCAGCGGTGTGTGGTGTGGTGCGGGGCGGGCAGGGGCAGGGGCAGGGGCAGTGGTGGTTGACGGATGGCCTGGGGGCCGAAAAACGGGGCCGGACGGCGGACGGCGGACGGCGGACGGATGTTGAGAGAGGCGGCGCGCACGCGTCTCGCGCGGACACAGGCGCCACAGCGTTGATGATTGGAAGGAGGTGCGGTGCGGGGATGGGCCCAGGAAAAAAGACGGTCGTGGCCCCTGTCTTGGGTGCGTGTCGACGTCAGCACCGTCGGTGTGGTGTGGGCAGGGAGGGGGGAAAAGCGGGCTGCGGGCTGCGGAGGGAATGGTGGTGGGGAGTAGGCACACATGTGGGCGGGCGCAAAATCGGCCGGTGCCCGTAAACCGCGGCGGGATATTGGGTGGAAAAGAGGGAAATTGTAGAAAGGAAAACAAGCGGAGGGGGCGAATGTGGTGGGGTGGGGGGACGGGCGGGGGCGAGGCGACAGCTTGCTTTTTCTTTTTCATTTTATTTTATTTTGTTGTAGTGTTTTTGTTTTTTTTTTTTTGTTTTTTTTTGCGTGTGTGTGGCCTTGGAGAGGCTGGTCTTGTGTGGCTTACGCTTTGGGTGCGTGTGTTGGTACTTTTTCGTTTTTTTCTTGTTCTGCAGAGCAGGGGCGGGGCGGTGGGAACGGCTGGCTGGCTGTGCCCAGAGGAGGAGGAGACGCTGGCGGCGGGCCCGGCTCCTGGGGCTGCTGTTGCATGCGCTGTGCAAAGAAAGGAAGAGTGGGTTTGTTTGGCTGGTGAAGTGCATTATTTAAGTGTGGGCTTGCCGGCCTGGCTCCGATGCGCAGGTAGATAGATGCCGGCGGCGACCGCAGGCAGGCGCGTTGTGTGTACAGAGGGACGAGCCATGTGTTTTGCAAGCAGGACGTGGCGTGCCGAGTGGAGAGGAGGCGGCGGCTCGGCTCGGTTCGGCCCGGTCCGGCGGTGCCGCGCTGTTGTCGCGGACGTGAGCGCCCCCTGGCGGGCGGGTGGTTGGCGGCGGCGTGGTGGACGCGTGTGGCAGTTGTGTGCACGGGTTGCTTGGGCGAGTGAGCAGTGGCTGGCGGTGTTGGCGCGTCGTCGGGGAGGTATGTGTTGCGGCCGCGTCTGCTGCGCGCTGCGTCGTTGTGTCGACTGTGTGTGGGCGTGGGCACGTGTGCTCTGCCGAGGGCGTCGTAAAAAAGTGGGTCGCGGTGTGCGTGCGTAGCCCGTGATGATGTATTGTGCGTCGCGTCGTTGTGTGCGAAACGGATGCCGAGAGGTGTGTGGTGAGTGCGAAGCGCGAATGTGCGGCGTTTGGCGGTTTCGGTGTGTTTTCTGTTTTTGCGGCGTGAGAGTGGGGCTGGCTGGCTGTTTGTTGTTGGTTGCCTTGTGTGTGTAGGTTGATGGCGCGACGCGGAGGGGACGCCGTTTGCTGCGTGCCTTGCCTCGCGTGTGTTTGGGTCGTGGGGGCGGTGTTTTTGTTTGTATTTGGATTTTCATTTTTTGGCGTGTTGTGTCGTGTATGGCAAGGGCGAGAGGAGTAGTGCGGTAGTGGTAGTGCAGTAGTGTCGTTGCGGCACGGGCGTCTGGTGGGGCTGTGCGTCGTGGCGGGGAAGGTGTGTAGGTTGCGGCGATGCGGCGAGCCCAGCCCGTCGTTTGACGGTGTGCCGGGTGAGTTGCGCTGCGAATCGAGTGTGGCGGGAAGGGAGCTGCGTGGCGCCTGCGTCCGTTGGCAGCAGGGGCTGTGCTTTTGAGAGTTTGTTTGATTTCGGGACGACGACGACGACGACGACTGGTTGGTTGGTTGGTTGGTTGGTGGGTGGGGTGGCGTGCACGTTTGTCGTACTGGGCGAGTCGATTGCCTGCCGGCTGGCGAAAGGTGCGCCGCCGCCGCCCGTCTCTCGCGCTCTGTGTTGTTTTTTTTTTTTTTTTCTGTGTGTGTCGGCTGCGTTTTTGTTTGCGGTGCGCGCGAAAACGGTGGTGCCGAAAGTGTGCCGGCGTGGCGTTGCGACCGCGACCGCGACCGCGACGAGCCGCGGGCGCGCCATTTGGCTGGTGTTGCGTGAAGAGCGGCTGTGTACGGGTAGTGGCTGTAGCCGTACGTGTACGTGCATCCGGCCCGGCCGCCAGCCCAGCCCAGCCCAGCCGAGTCGGGTGAGCGGAGGCCGACACGTGGTGGTGCTGTGCTCTCTCGGCTCGGGGGGGTTTGTGTGTGTGTGCGTGCGTGCGTGCGTGCGTGTGTGTGTGTGTGTGTGTGTGTGTGTGTGTGTGTGTGTGTGTGTGTCTCGTTCGCTCTCCGGAATCTGCTCGTTCTGCTGATCCCCGCCTGTCGGCGTCGTTTATTTTTACTTATTTATTTTTTACCTGTTGTTTGTTTTTCGACGTCGTCTTGCAGTTTTGTCCTTTGCGGCGTGCCGACGACCCGCCGCGCGACCTTATGAAACCCCAAAGCGTGGCGTGGCCGAGCCGCAGCAGCTAAGGGGGTGCGGCCGCCTCGACGCCTTAACCTCCTAAACTTCTTTAAGCCGTTAACGCAGCCACCTAAACTAACGTAACCTAACCTAAGCCCTTAGGCCAACCCCCAAGTCGCCTTAACCTAACGTACGTGACCGCAACCTTAGCTTAACGCCTACGTTAAGACGTGACGTCACGTCAACGCTTAACCTAACCCTGACGCCTTCTTAGCCTAACCTGACGTAACCTAAGGTAAGGTAACCGTTGAAAGAAAGAAACCACCTTTGTTTTGACGTTGAGGCGTGTAAGGTCGGCTGTGAGGGCAGATTCGGTGTGTCTGTAGTTGGGGCTGGCTGGTAAATTTATTTTGTTTGTTTGTTTATCGTTGTTTTGTTTTCGCCTGTGGCGGGGGGGTTGGCGCTCCGTCGGCCGGTGCCATGTTGCGCAGGCGGCGATCGTAAAAAAGTAAAAAAAAAAAAAAAAAGAAAAAAAAATGTGTTGGAAGGGCTGTGGGTGTTGGCGGGCGAGGCGAGAGGAGGAGGACGGCCCGCGGCCGTGGCCCGACGGCTGCGGGCCGATCGGGAAAACGGCGGAAGGCGATGGGGCGGCGGAGGTGCGTTTGTGCACGGCCGTCATCGCCGCACGACTCGGCTCGTGTGGCTGTGGCGCCGGCCGCGGTGGCCGGGCTGCCGCGGCGACGGTGTGGGAGTTTTGACGAAGGTTTGGCCATTGTGGCGGGTCGTCGGCTGGGGCTGTGGGGGCGGCATTTGGGCGGGGGCGGCGATTCTCGGCGGGCCGACCCAGGCTGTGGCGCGCGGTGGCTGCAGTTTGGCCGTGGTTTGCGGCGCCGCCGCGGCGACTGGTTGGCGACCGTGGTGTCGGTGTGTGTAGCCCCATCCTCGGTGGTTTGAATGGCGCGGGTGGTTGCGGCGCAGGTTGGGGGCTGCTCCGCGCAGGCTGTCGGACGTTGGGCGGTAGCAAGCGCGGGAGGCGCGGCGCGGCGGCGCGGCGGCGCGCCGAGTGGCGGCCGCTCTCTCGGCCGTCCGCGCCCGCCCGCGACACTGGCTGGGCCAGGCGCGTGCGCGGCTATTCTCTGCTGCGCGCCCCTCGCTGTTGTGCGTCGTCGAAGGAGAGAAGGAAGCGAAACCAAGGGGAAAAAAAGAAAAGAGAACAGGCAAAAGATGGCAGACCAGGCGGCTACGAACGAGACTGCCGCGGCACCCGCCGCCACCGGCACTACGAAGAAGGCCAAGTCTGCGTCGTCTGCGAAGAAGCCGCGCGCCAAGCCTGCGCACCCGCGCACCTCTGAGATGGTGACGGCCGCCATCAAGAGTCTGAAGGAGCGCGGCGGGTCGTCGCTGCAGGCGATCAAGAAGTACATTGCCGCGCACTACAAGCTGGACGCGGAGAAGCTGGCGCCCTTTATCAAGAAGTACCTCAAGTCGGCCGTCGTGGCTGGCGAGCTGGTGCAGACGAAGGGGAAGGGCGCGTCGGGCTCTTTCAAGCTTGCCGGCGCCGGCGGCGGGGCGGCCGAGGGCGGCAAGGCTCGTGGTGGCGGCGGTGGTGCGAAGAAGAAGCGCGCCGCTCCGGCCAGCAAGGAGAAGAAGGGGGCCCGTGCGGCCGGCGCAAAGAAGGCTGGCGGCGTGAAGGCGGCGACCGGTCGGAAGGCGGGCGCCGCCAAGAAGGCGTCTGCGGCGTCGGCCGCTCCCGCGGGTGCGAAGAAGGCGGCTGCGGCCAAGCCGGCCAAGGCCAAGTCGCCGTCGAAGGCGAAGAAGGCCGCCAAGGTTCCGACGAAGAAGCCGAAGGCGCCGCGCCCGAAGAAGGCGACGGCGACGCCGTCTAAGGCGAAGGCTTCGCCCAAGAAGAAGAAGTAAAAAGGGCAGGGAAGGGTTGGCGGTTGACACCGTCGCCTGGTGGCCGGCGCGCAACCAGAGGCTGTCGCGCGGTCCCGGACAAAAACAAAAACGGCCCTTCTCAGGGCCATCAAAGCACGTCGGGAAGGTGTTGATTGTCGTGTCGTGGTCGGTCGGTTGCCTTGTCTGTCTGTCTTGCTTGCTGGCGTTTGTTTGTTTGTTTCATGTGTGGATGGTGTTTGCGTGCCGCGGTGGTTGGATTGTGGGGTCGTTGGCGGGCGTGGGCGGCGGCGCCGCGGTTGGTGTTACATAAAGTGTATTTTACTTTTATTATTTTTACCTATTTATTTTGCGCCGCGTTTGTTTGTTTGTCTTGGTGGTGGTTTTGGAATAGTCTTTTTTGCTTTGCTTTGCTTTGCTTTCCGGGCGTCACGTTTTGTGCCGTGGCCTGTGTGGGTGGCGCTATTGACGCTTGCGACTTGGCTCGGCCGGTGCGGTGCTTTTTTTTTTTTTTTTTTTTTTTTGGAAACGGCGGCGCCGGGCCGGGCCGGGCCGGGGGTGGGACGACTGGACTGGACTGGAGAGTGAGTGGGGAACTAGTCGTTGCGACCGACAAAGTTTTGCTCGCGACGGAGAGACGTTAGTGGCCCTGAAAAGGGCCGTTTTGTTTGTTTGGCGGTGTGCGGGTTTAGGCGCGCTCGCCGCGGATGCGGCGCGCGAGCTGGATGTCCTTGGGCATGATGGTGACTCGCTTGGCGTGGATTGCGCACAGGTTGGTGTCTTCGAAGAGGCCGACGAGGTAGGCCTCGCTGGCCTCCTGCAGGGCCATGACTGCGGAGCTCTGGAAGCGCAGGTCGGTCTTGAAGTCCTGGGCGATCTCGCGCACTAGGCGCTGGAATGGCAGCTTGCGGATGAGCAGCTCTGTGCTCTTCTGGTAGCGCCTGATTTCTCGCAGGGCGACGGTGCCCGGCCTGTAGCGGTGGGGCTTCTTGACGCCGCCGGTGGCGGGCGCGCTCTTCCTCGCCGCCTTGGTGGCGAGCTGTTTGCGCGGCGCCTTTCCGCCGGTGGACTTGCGGGCCGTTTGCTTTGTCCGGGCCATGGCTACTGCGGATGCGGATGCGGCGTGGAGGATATGCGTGCGCGACGGCGTCCGGTGCTGCCTTGACAACGGGCCCGCGCGCCCCGGGTGCTGCGCTTATATGCCCTCGGTGCGCGGTGGTGGGGGGAGGGGAGGGCGGGCCGCGGGGCCCCAGAGTCTATATAGGGGGGCGGCGCGCGCGCTGGGCGCCACAACCGTAGCCGACTCGCTAGCGCCGGGTGAGGAGCTTGCCTTGCTTTCTTGTTTTTTATATTATTGTGGTTGAGACGCTTGAAGAAGAAGAAGAATGACAGGCCGCGGCAAGGGAGGAAAGGGGCTCGGCAAGGGTGGCGCCAAGCGGCACCGCAAGGTGTTGCGCGACAACATCCAGGGCATCACGAAGCCCGCGATCCGCCGCCTGGCGCGCAGGGGCGGCGTGAAGCGCATCTCTGGTCTGATCTACGAGGAGACGCGCGGAGTGCTGAAGGTGTTCCTGGAGAACGTGATCCGCGACGCGGTGACGTACACTGAGCACGCCAAGCGCAAGACTGTGACGGCCATGGACGTGGTGTACGCCCTGAAGAGGCAGGGGCGCACCCTGTACGGTTTCGGCGGTTAGGCGGTGTGAGACCGAAGGAAGGAAAGAGAGAGATTGAGAAACGGCCCTTTTCAGGGCCACCACAGTGTTCGGAAGTTGAAAAGTGCGAAAGAGTCTGTGTTGCTGGTTTTTTCTCTTTTCCTTTTTAGTCTACTTGGCCTTTTAGTTTTGTTTGGAGGGTTTTTTTGACGTGGTGTGCGGTGCGGTTGGGAGGGAAGGAAGCGTGCCCTTGCGTTGTGTGAGCTCCTTCCTTCCTTCCTTCCTTCCTTCCCCTCCCTCTTTGCTTGTATGCTTCTTGTCGGTGGATGGGCTGTGTGTTGCGGCGCGGCTGAGTGCCGAGGGGTTATTTTTGAGGTGTGTTGTTGTGCGCCACGTGTGCTGGTTAATGGTCGCGAGACTGTGCGTGCGTGGAGTTGAGTGGAGGAGGTGGCCAAGTACGTGTGTACAAGATGGCGGCGCCTGTGTGTGTAAGAAGGAAAAAACCGTACACAGAAAGAGAGAGAGAAAAGTGGTGCGACGAACGACTGGAATTCTGCTTTGGACGTAGGTTTGTGTGGTGGCCCTGAAAAGGGCCGATTGTGTTTTGTTTTTTGAGCCGAGGCGGCAAATGGCGCGCTGCGTGCCAAGGGAGCACGCGGCGGTTGCCGATTGCGCTGTCTCTCTTTTAGGCCTTCTTCTCGGTCTTCTTTGGCAGCAGGACGGCCTGGATGTTGGGCAGGACACCTCCCTGTGCGATGGTGACGCCCGACAAGAGCTTGTTGAGCTCCTCGTCGTTGCGTATGGCGAGCTGCAGGTGGCGCGGGATGATGCGCGTCTTCTTGTTGTCGCGGGCCGCGTTTCCGGCCAGCTCGAGCACCTCAGCCGCGAGGTACTCCATGACGGCGGCGAGGTAGACGGGCGCCCCGGCGCCGACGCGCTCGGCGTAGTTTCCCTTGCGCAGGAGGCGGTGGATTCTGCCGACCGGGAACTGGAGCCCAGCCCTGCTTGAGCGGGACTTTGACTTGCCCTTGACTTTGCCTCCCTTTCCGCGTCCGGACATGGCGATGGGCTAGTTTGGAAAGAAGCGAGAAAGAAAAGCACAACGCCCCAAACGGTGCGAGCCGCAGCGAGTCGAGCAGCGGAGTTTTTTTTTTTTTTTTTTTTTTTTTTTTTTTTTTAACTTTCATTCCTTCGCCAGATGGGTGAAGGCGGGCTCATGGAGGACTTAATGTCCTTTGGAGCCTTAGCTTATACTTATGGTTTGCTGTTTTGGCACTGTTTATTTTCAAGTATGGTAGGGTACTTCCTAACATATAATCTATTTATGTATGTAAAGATTTTTCCTGGATGGGGGATATACACGACTCTGGCATTCGCCTTACAGCTGAGGGAAACCCCCTAAAACCTCAGCCAGGGTCGGGTGTCGGTCCTATTTGTTTGTATTTCTTTGCTTCTTTTTTTTTTTTATTTTATTTTATTTTTTTTTTTTAATATATATATATATATATATATATATATATATATATATATATTTTATATTTCATTGCTCTGTAGATGTTGTGGTAGCTGTTTTCCTGTTGTGATTTGTGCTAGTTCTTTGTGTTTTTTGGGGAAGATTTTCTCCGTTGCTGTTGCTGTTAGTTCCGGTGGATATGGGTACTTGTATTTTGGTAGGTTGAGTTGGAAAGGTGTTTTTATTATCAATGCTTTGATGTTTTCGTTTGTTTGTATTCTGTTATCGCCGTATGAGGCCAGTTGTTTCACAATTCTCTCTTCCATGGAGTTGGTTGTAAGTGTGGTGTGAAGCGTCGATGTCCGTTCGTAAGGTATCTTTGCTATTGTTCTTAGCATTCTTCTATCTGATGATCTGATTCTGTTGCACTGTGTGGTGTTTCCGCTCCACGCAATTGCTGCGTACTCTAAAATTGGTCTTACAAACATTTTATAAATATGTAAGACTATTGGGGTAGCGGCTCCTCCGTTTCTGTGTTGCAGCATTTTTATTTTAGTCAGTTTTGTGCTAGCTATACCAATTTTTTGTGATGTGTTTTTCTCCCAATTTAATAGGTTGTCTAATTCGAGTCCTAGGTATTTTGCTGTTTTTTGTGGTTCTATGTTTTGTCCCCAGAGCGTTATTTGTATGTTGTCCGGGTTTTGTTGCTTGTTTTGCACGAGGTTTCTGTGTCGTATTATTAGTAGTTGTGACTTGTTCGGGTTCGGACGTATCCTCCACGTTGTCATCCATTCTTCCAAGGTCTTGACGTATCTATTTGTTTTGTTTGCGATTAATTCTGTTGTTGGGGCTTGGCACCAGAACGCTGTATCATCGGCGTATAGTGCCAATTCCTCGTTTAGTCCGGTTGGCTTCGGGATGTCGGAAGTGTAGATGTTGTACAAAAGTGGTGATATGATCGCTCCTTGTGGTACTCCTGCTCGTGGCCTGAATTTCTCTGATGTTTTGTCTCCTACTCTTACTTTTATGTCTCTTTCGGTGATCATGTTTTTTATTAGTTTCACTATTTCTATTGGGATTTGTTGTTTTATTATTTTATTTAGTAGTCCAGCATGCCATACTTTGTCGAAAGCTCGTTCTATGTCGAGCAGTAACGTCGCTGCTACGTTTCCGTTATTGATGGCTTCCGTGCAGTTGCTGGTCAGCCTGAATATCGGATCGATTGTACTCCTATTTTTCCTGAAACCCGCTTGTTCTTCTGGTAGTATGTTTCTTTTATCTATAAATTTTTGCAGCCTGTTGGTGAGTATGGCTTCAAAGGTCTTTCCTATTACCGGTAGTAGTGTTATGGGACGGTAAGATTTTGGGTCTTGTTTTGGTTTATTTGGTTTCGGTATCATTATTATTTGAGCGTCTTTCCATTGTCTTGGAGTTTTTTGGAGTTTCAGGGCGGCGTTGAAGAGTTTTTGGAGAGGTGGAATGATGATTTGTGAAGGTATGAGTCTGAGGTGTTGTCGTGTGATCTCGTCTGCCCCTGGGGCCGTGACTTTTCCGCTTGATATTGCAATTTGTATTTCGGTATTCGAGATTTCATTGATTAACGATGTTTGATCCTCATCGTATGTTGTGTGTCGTGTTTCTTCTAGCTTTTTCTTTGTATTCGCTTCTATTTCTTTTTCTTTTTCTCTATTAAACTTTTCGTCTTCGGGGTGAGTGTAAATTTCTTTTAGAGTTTTCATGAATGCGTTTGCTTTTGCTTGTTCACTTGTGGTTATTTCTCCATCGATGACAAGTGGTGATTCTTGTTCTTGGTTTTGGCACGTTATCCTTTTGAATTTCCGCCAGAAGTCTGCAGGGTTTCTCGGGTCTAGGCTTTGGACCTTGTTGTTTAGTGTTCTTGCTCTATGTTGTCTCAGAAGGTGTTTCACCTGGTCGTTTAGCCTGTTCCATTCGTTTTTTATTGTGGGGTCGCGGTTTCTTTTGAATTGAGTATATACTTTTCTTTTCTGTTTTATAAGGTCGAGGATGTTACTTGGGATATTTGTTCTTCCTTCCACTATTCTCCTTGTTGGGGCACTGACTTCTATAGCATCGTGTATTATTGTTGTAATGTGCTTATTTACTTCTTCCATTTCGTTTTCGTTTTTGATTTCTTCATTATAAGTTCTTAGGTTTTGTTTGATATGGTTGACGAATTTCGCTTTGTCTATGTTTTTCTTATCTTTGTACGTTTTCATGTTCGGCTTTGTGCGTGTGTTATTTATTATCGTCGTTGTAGTAAATATTGGGAGGTGATCGCTTCCTATGCTATCTCCTATCTCTATGTCTCCGATGTGTCTCGCGAGATTGGCTGTATGAAGTATGTGGTCGGGAATTGAGTCACCCATGTGGTTTATAAATGTTGGGTTGTCATTTGGTATTCTTATTATATGGTTGTTTTCCTCAAGTAGTTCTTCTAGTTGCGTTCCATTTCTTGTGGTGCGTTTGTCTCCAAAGTTAGTGGATCGCGCGTTGAGGTCGCCGAGGATGATGCTGGGGCCGAGATTACAGATGTGTGTTATTAGTTCTTTTGGTATTTCTTCCGTTGGTGGTACATACATTACAGCGATGTATATTGTTTTGAACGTTCTTGATGCTATTTTTATTAATATCGCTTGGTGTTTATCGAACTGTTGTGGGATTTCTACTTGTATTGATGGTATGTTCCTGTTGAGTACGATGGCAACTCCGCCGTGTGCCCATCCTCTATGTCTGGCTTCGGTTATTATGTCCTTGCGGTAACAGGTGAAATCTAGTATATTTAATGGTGCCTGTCCTATTCTGGTTTCGGTAAGTCCCAGGATCTGTATATTCTCCTTCTTAATTATATTTTCGATGAGTGGTATTTTCGTATTGACACCATTTGCGTTCACTACCCCGATTTTTGCTTTCGTTCTATTTATTCCCGTGAACGTGCTGGTTTTTCTGTTTGCTTGCGGTCCTGTCCTTGTTCATTTTGGTAGTTGCCGGCTGGGGAGATGCTAAAGTGTATCCGGTTCCAGGCCTGTGACACGTTCATTTGGCGCCCGAAAAAGGCCCTGGATATGTCTTTCATGGCTGTTATGACTAGGTTTTTTCTGTCTGGAAGAATATTTATGAGCGCGAGTGTCGTTGCGCGGATGAAGTCCTCGCAAACTACTGCTTGTGGTGTTGTTTCTTCATCAGTTGTTCTTTTTGTAGGCTTGTCGGTGCATACGATTTTTGCTGTTGCCTCTATCGATACGGGAGCCTTCGGCCTTTTTGGGCAGTTGATGTCTGTCGACAGGTGTTCTCCATTACAATTTACGCAAGTGGGTTTGCTGATTTCCTGTTGGCATGCCGCAATTGGGTGTTGTCCTCCGCATCTGTTGCATACTGGTTTGTTGCGGCAGTTCTCTGTTGTGTGGTCAAATGTGTGGCATTTTGCACATTGGGCTGGTTGTGGTGGGGGAACATGTGACTGTTCCACTGGATGGAACTTGCGGAATATCCTGAAATGGTTTGTTAGGAGTTCGTCTATTGTGTTTTTATTTCGCGAGATGACTCTGACTTTCTGTATTGGCTTTCCATATTCTCTTGAGATGATTCTTTTTACTTTGGTGAACTCGAGGCCCAGGTTAGTTAGCTCCTCCTCTATGTCTTTTTCAGTTACGTCGTGAGTGACCTTAGTTATCACTACACTCAGTGATGGTTCAGTTAATTGTTTGTTTTGCGTAAGTTTGTTTTGTTTGGTCAGTCTTGTTATTTTCGCTTCTGGTCTATACTGTGTCCCGATGGTTCTGCGGATGAGTGTTTCAATATCAGGGTGGAAGCTCGTGATTGTGGCTGTGCGGTTTGTGTACACCGCCATGTCTTGCACATGTTGCAGCACATTAAGTATTTTTAGTTGTTCGTAAAGTGATTTCTGAGTTTCTCCTGTATTGAGATTTTCAATTTTTAGTTTTGTTTCTGTTCCCGCTAGGTTATCCTGAGGTGTGTTTGTGTGGATGTCAGCCTTTTTTGGCATTGAGTTGCGTCTTGACTTTTTGTTCTCGACTGTTTGCCAATTACTGTCCTCATCGTCATCTTCGTTTGTGTTGATATCGAGAATTTCCCTTGTGGGGACTTGTGTGTGTTTGTTCTCCGCGAGGTCCTGAGGTGTGCCATTTCCGTTCGCGGTTTGGGTTAGACGTTCATCAGCAGGAATTTTTCGTGCTGTGTTTTTTTCTGTGGTTGATCCCGTTTTTGTAGATTTCGCTTTTGTTTCGGATTTCTCCGTGGTGGCTTTCCTTGGCCTGGCTTTTGAGGTAGCTGTTGTTTTCCTTTGCCGCTTTCGATCTCCGGGTTGGGAGCTTTCGTCGTCAGTGGCGTCGGTAAGTTGGTTGTCCGCATTATTGGGGTCCAGTGTTATGGTGTTCGGTGGGGGCATGGTCTGTTTGTCTTGAGCCTCTATCTGTGTTTGTGTTGTCGCCATTTCGGTCGCCGGTGTGGTGTTGGTCATTGCTCCCGTTATGTTTTCGACCGTTATGATTCGTGAGTCTTGGTTTATGTTTATTTGAGCGTGAGTTGACATGTCGTATTCAGTGCCGGGTGCCGGGTCGTCTTGTTAAATGTGAGTGCCTGTTTTGTAACTGTTTGTGTGAGATCACAACCCTAATTTTGAGGCCTTTGCGCTGCAAACGCGGGCTGGTCTGTCCGCAGACAGGGCCCTGGCTTGCGACAATCCCTGACTATCGTGCGCCCTACGTTCCGGCTTTCCGAAACATCTCGCCTATAATATAGTGTGGAACACGACAATTTCTCTTGCTTTTTTCGAATTCGGTAGGCGTGAGTGCGCTTACACTTGCGTGAAAGGCATTCCCGCTGTCCCCGTTGTGGAGATGCGTGCCGGCGCCGGCGGGGTGGGGGTCCTTTATGGGCTCGGGTGCGGCGGCCGGTTGCGCGCGCGCCCCATTGGTCGGCGGCCGCAGCAGGGCGAGCTGGTAAAGGTGCGGCGGCGGCGTGCGGCGGGTGCCACTGTGTGGGGAGACGCTGACTGGAGCGGAGCGCCTGACTGACTGACTGTTTGTTCGTGATGCCGCCCAAGACTAGCGGGAAAGCCGCCAAGAAGGCTGGCAAGGCGCAGAAGAACATTTCGAAGGGCGACAAGAAGAAGAAGCGCAAGAGGAAGGAGAGCTATGCCATCTACATCTACAAGGTGCTGAAGCAGGTGCACCCTGACACGGGCATCTCTTCGAAGGCGATGAGCATCATGAACAGCTTCGTGAACGACATTTTCGAGCGCATTGCGGCCGAGGCTTCTCGCCTGGCGCACTACAACAAGCGCTCGACCATCACGTCCCGCGAGATCCAGACCGCTGTGCGGCTCTTGCTGCCTGGCGAGCTGGCCAAGCACGCGGTGAGCGAGGGCACGAAGGCGGTGACCAAGTACACGAGCTCCAAGTAAGGAGGTGGCTCTTGGAAATAGGAGGCTCGTCCGCGGCGCGGCGAAGAAAAGAAAAAACGGCCCTTTTCAGGGCCACCGAAATGCCTTTGCGGGAAGGGCGGAATTGTTGTTGTTGTTGTTGTTGTTGTTGTTGTTGTGAGCGGGTGGACGGCGGCACAGCTGTAGCTGTAGCTTGTGGTGTGGTGCGGCGCCGGCGCCTTTGGTTTTGGTGTGACGTTGGGATACGCACTTTAGCCACAGCCGGGTCGTGGGCGTGGGTGTTTCGAGACGTGTTGGTGTTAGGGGGGCGGATCGCTGGAGTTGGCTTGTTTGATATATATATATATATATATATATATTTTTTTTGTCCCCTTTGTATGGTATGGCCGGAGGTGTGGAACGGAAAGCAAACCGCGACTGTCGGATGTCACACCGTTGGTGGCGAGGGTGAGAAACACGTTGCCGCCTACAGCTGCTTCTACGCCGAGCGGGTGCGTTAAGTTAGTTGGTTGGTTGGGCGACGTAAAAGTGGAGCGTGGAGGTGTGTGTGAACGTGAGGAGACACGCATTGCATTGTATTTGTACGCGCGAGGTGAGTTAGGAGACCACGCGCCACGACGTACGGTGCCCTCTTTCGACCTGACGTCTGACGTCTGGTTTTTGTTTGTGGAGGCGGTGTCGTCATTCTGGATGTACGTGTATTTTCCGCTCAGTTGAGTGAGGTGACGCGAGACGACGGCGTCGGTGGTGTTTTTGTTTTGTTGTTGGCGCCCCGGGGATGAAGAGGGGCACCCGACGGTAACGAGAGGTTGCACTTTGTGATCGGTCGAATGTCCGGGGAGCGAGGAATAGGGTGGGGGGTTGAAAAGAAACGCCAGTGTAGGGCAACGGGACGGTGAACGTTCCCGTGGTGTCGGAGGTGTGCAGTGGGGGGGAGGAAAAAAAAAAGCGCGTAACGGCGCGGCTGCCGTGGTGGAAACGTTCTCTCCAACTTTGGTGGTGTCCCCTGTGTGTTTTGTTGTTCTCTATATCGTGTGTCCCCTCGCACAAGACGCTCTCTGGGCGGGTTTGATTCATTCATTTTTGCATTGTCACGTAGCGTAGAATGGAATGCGCAAGAGTTGAGTGAGACTGGCGACGGTATATGGTCTGAGCAGCGTCAGCTGCACTGCACACTCCCCGGAAAAGAATCTTGGATGCCGTGCTAACTGAAATTTGGTGGACGGGGTTCTCAGGGCTGTTTTCCTATTTTGTTGTTTGTTTGTCTCTAGTTAAGATGGTGAAATGACGTCGAAGAAGCAGTATTGCAAATACTGTTATGGAAATGCCCTAGTTTGATGAAAGGAAATGTGTGTTGAATATACAGGATGGTAAAGACCAAGTGCGTTGAAAGAAACGTTGTGAAGGAACGAACGTTCCCTGAATTGGTTTCTTTTTGTTCCCGAGTTGTGTACAATGGACGACGGTTGTGCCATATCGCAGCATTGCATCATCCCCAGGTTTTATTTCAATTGAGCGATAAAAAAAGGAAAAAGAGAAGAACAAGAACACTATCGAAATGGTCTATGGTGTGTGACCCACAATTGTTGTCTTTAAATCACTTACCCAACCATGTCGTAAAAATATTTTTTTTTTTTTTTTACAGTGGCTGCCGAATGACCTAGATGTAACAGAGAGAGAGAGAAACACATGGCGTGTCAGATGTTTGTTTTCTTTTCCCCCCCGTCAAGTGGCAAATGCGAACACCGTCAGCTGTAATTGACGATCGACACTAGTATGGCGCGAAAAGGGGGTGCGACCTGTGCAGTTGTGGGTGAAACTTTGGGTGATGGGCTGTCATGCGGCATCGCGTGCGTTCATTACCCCTCGGCGGCGGCGCCGCAGCTCCGTCCAGCTCGCGCTCTCGGAAACAACCCTCTCGTAATGCCGCGTCTCCTCCGTCACTGCAATTTTCAAAGGGAAACCTGTGTGGCCGGTGGGGGTGTGTCAACCGTTGGCCTCAAGCTCCGCCGACAAAAAGTGTTGAGTGTATCCAGTGTGAGAGAGGTTGACGCTTTTCGTGGGGTGTGTGTGTGTGTGTGTGGCAATGTTTTGAAAAGTTTGCAACGTACGTTAAGAAGTGTTGACGCTGAAACTTGCGGGCTGTGTGGCCCTGGTGGTTGGCTGGCTGGAGACGCGGGCGTGTCCAGTCGGTCGGTTGTTGTGGCTGAAAGGTACGTATACGGTTCCGCCGTCCCGTCGGAACTGCGTCTGTCTGGAAGGTATGACGTGACGTGCAGTTTTTATTAGGTCAGCCCTTGTTGTGTATTGTTCCATTTGTTGCTCACTCGTCACCCGTATTTGGTGTGGCGATGTATGTGGACGTACTGCTGGATCAGTGTCAGGGTTTCCGTGGGAGGTGTTGGTTGGGGTTGGATTTGCCTGACACGGCTGAGTCCGCAATTGGCCTGCCGTTCGTTGATGCGATATGTGGGTTCTGAGGAAGAATGTGTACGAGATAGTTGCCCCTGCCCTGCCCTTTCTTTCGCGTTCGTGTGTGCCCCCCTTGTTGTGTAGTGTGGGTTGAAAATGGTTCTTTACCGAGTGGGGGGGAATGGGATGGACGGATCCGTTGCTGTTGCTGTCACCGTCAAGACAACGCACGCACGCACGCACCCCTGTCCTACGAGAAGGTGTGTCAACCGGGGTTTCGGTAGTCGTGTGTGTAGGGGACGGGGAGAAGCAAAGTGGAGAGTGCGGCACGGGCAGAGAGTGGAATTGGGGCGCGTTGATGTTGGGAAACATCCCCCAAGGGTTGCGGGATGATGTGGCGGTGAGAGCGGGGGGCGGGGGAGAAAAGAAAAGCGAAAAAGAACTAAGGAAGAGGAGGAGGCGTGCGTGCGCGCAGTGGCGGGGCACCAAAGACCTGTCGTGTGGTGTCGGCCGAACGCGAGCGCGAACGCGAACGCGTGTGCGGGGCAGCGTCGGCACGGAGAAGCGAGGAGGAGAGAGAGAGAGAGAGAGAGAGAGAGAGAGCTGGTCTGATGGGTATTTTTTACCCCCTGTACTCGAAGGACCGGATCTGTCCTTGATCCCTGCCTTCTGTCTGATTATGTTGGGTAACAAAATGATGGGTCTCTTGGGTGTGTGTAGATGTTTGTTGTTTGAGTGAGTGTTATGGTGTTTGTATTTTATTTTTGTTTATCATGGTATGTTGTAGTTTGTGGTGTTTTGTCGTGATGGGAAATGTCGTTCTTGGGTCGGGTGGATTTTGTCCCAGATTTCTGATGAGTGGGTGGTTCGAATCCGTGGTTTGGTGGAAAAAAAAAAAAAAAAAAAAAAAAAAAAAAAAAAAAAAAACAACAAAAACAACTTTATGGATTTTTCTTTGGATGATTTCCGGGATTTTGATTGAGTATGTTATGGTTTGTGTATATGTCTCGGTTTGTCTGGTACCGGCCGGCATCAGCAGTAATTCTGAAGTATTTGTTCTGCACCCTTTTTTACTCTTGTTATGTTTGGTGTCTGCGGCCATTGACCAGATTTTCAGAGCCGTAAGTGATGGCTGGTTCCTATGACGGTTTTGAAGATTTTCTTTTTGGCGCGCATATTTATTCTGTTTCCTTTGATGATTGGGTACAGTCTGAATATTGCTGCTGCAGCCTTGTTACAAACGTGTGTAACATGGTCTCTAAATGTCAACCTCTTGTCCAGCTTGATGCCTAGATACTTTATTGTGCCTGACCATGGAAGATTGTTATTTCTGAGGCGTATATGCAGGTTAGGAGGTATTCTTTTTGAATGTGAATCGTATTGTATTGCTTGGGTTTTCTCCGCGTTTATTGTTTTTTGTTTCCATTGGTTAGCCCATTTCTGGATGGATTGTAGGTGTTGCTCTATTTTTGTGACTCTATATTGCAGGTTAGAACTGCTGCGGTAGACTGCAGTGTCGTCTGCAAATAGTGACAAGTGTCCTCCCAGCTGTTTGTTTGTGTATATTGAGTAGAGAATGGGCCCCAGCACTGAGCCTTGCGGGACTCCAGCCTCTATGGATCTAGTGTTACTTGCCGCTCCTGGTACATGGACATAGAATGCTCCGTTGCGGAGAAAAGAAGCAATAATGTGGATGGGGCAGTTGTACTGGTGGAGCTTGTAGATAAGGCGTTATCCGATGTCAAGCAGGACTGCTCCAGTACTGTGTCTAATGTTTCTGGCCTGACATATGTGCTCGACTAGTCTGGTCACCTGGTGGGTGGTGCTGTGTTCTTCGCGGAATCGGAATTGTTGTGGGATGATTATGTTGTTATCCTTTAAGAATTGAATTTCTTCAGTTCAGTTTGAATGAGCTTTCCGAGGACCTTTCCAAGGAAGTTGGCCTATAGTTTTGCGGAAATAATAAGTCCTTGTTTGGCTTTGGTAATGTGATGACTCGGGCCTGTTTCCAAGTAGTTTAGTCTGAAGCAAGCATTATATATTGATGTTAGATAGATAATTGATAGTTGCTGGAGGTAGGTGATGTAGTAGTTGCGGTTTGATGGAATCTGGGCCTGATGCCTTCTTAGGATGTGTGTATGTTTGTGATGTGATAAGATACGGGGTTTCTGCGTTTATTGGATTGTGAAAGATGTTCTGATCGGGGCACTTAGGATGCGGTTTTACCCTTCTGAGTACCATTTCCTGGTGGTCATCAGTTTCGTCATCTACCGCTTCTGGTGCTTGGAATTGCCTTTCTAGTGAATCCGCCAGTGCTTCAGCTCGGTCTGTGGGGTCGTTCCTTCCCCATGTAGATGTAGATGTTTCGTGTCTAGTTTACGAGTTTTAAGAAATTTCCAGAATTTTTCCTGGTCCCTTCCTGCTTCTCGTAACGTTTCCTCCCACGCCTCGCTACGGTGGTTTTCGGAGCTCTCTTTTTGATCCTCCCGGCCAATTGCTCTGATTTTCGTCGGTCGGCTGGGTCCCTGTAGTTTCTGGCGCGCGCGGGCTGCGGTTGGCGCCTTTGGTGGCAACGGCCGGGGCAAGCAGCGGTGTGTGGTGTGGTGCGGGGCGGGCAGGGGCAGGGGCAGGGGCAGTGGTGGTTGACGGATGGCCTGGGGGCCGAAAAACGGGGCCGGACGGCGGACGGCGGACGGCGGACGGATGTTGAGAGAGGCGGCGCGCACGCGTCTCGCGCGGACACAGGCGCCACAGCGTTGATGATTGGAAGGAGGTGCGGTGCGGGGATGGGCCCAGGAAAAAAGACGGTCGTGGCCCCTGTCTTGGGTGCGTGTCGACGTCAGCACCGTCGGTGTGGTGTGGGCAGGGAGGGGGGAAAAGCGGGCTGCGGGCTGCGGAGGGAATGGTGGTGGGGAGTAGGCACACATGTGGGCGGGCGCAAAATCGGCCGGTGCCCGTAAACCGCGGCGGGATATTGGGTGGAAAAGAGGGAAATTGTAGAAAGGAAAACAAGCGGAGGGGGCGAATGTGGTGGGGTGGGGGGACGGGCGGGGGCGAGGCGACAGCTTGCTTTTTCTTTTTCATTTTATTTTATTTTGTTGTAGTGTTTTTGTTTTTTTTTTTTTGTTTTTTTTTGCGTGTGTGTGGCCTTGGAGAGGCTGGTCTTGTGTGGCTTACGCTTTGGGTGCGTGTGTTGGTACTTTTTCGTTTTTTTCTTGTTCTGCAGAGCAGGGGCGGGGCGGTGGGAACGGCTGGCTGGCTGTGCCCAGAGGAGGAGGAGACGCTGGCGGCGGGCCCGGCTCCTGGGGCTGCTGTTGCATGCGCTGTGCAAAGAAAGGAAGAGTGGGTTTGTTTGGCTGGTGAAGTGCATTATTTAAGTGTGGGCTTGCCGGCCTGGCTCCGATGCGCAGGTAGATAGATGCCGGCGGCGACCGCAGGCAGGCGCGTTGTGTGTACAGAGGGACGAGCCATGTGTTTTGCAAGCAGGACGTGGCGTGCCGAGTGGAGAGGAGGCGGCGGCTCGGCTCGGTTCGGCCCGGTCCGGCGGTGCCGCGCTGTTGTCGCGGACGTGAGCGCCCCCTGGCGGGCGGGTGGTTGGCGGCGGCGTGGTGGACGCGTGTGGCAGTTGTGTGCACGGGTTGCTTGGGCGAGTGAGCAGTGGCTGGCGGTGTTGGCGCGTCGTCGGGGAGGTATGTGTTGCGGCCGCGTCTGCTGCGCGCTGCGTCGTTGTGTCGACTGTGTGTGGGCGTGGGCACGTGTGCTCTGCCGAGGGCGTCGTAAAAAAGTGGGTCGCGGTGTGCGTGCGTAGCCCGTGATGATGTATTGTGCGTCGCGTCGTTGTGTGCGAAACGGATGCCGAGAGGTGTGTGGTGAGTGCGAAGCGCGAATGTGCGGCGTTTGGCGGTTTCGGTGTGTTTTCTGTTTTTGCGGCGTGAGAGTGGGGCTGGCTGGCTGTTTGTTGTTGGTTGCCTTGTGTGTGTAGGTTGATGGCGCGACGCGGAGGGGACGCCGTTTGCTGCGTGCCTTGCCTCGCGTGTGTTTGGGTCGTGGGGGCGGTGTTTTTGTTTGTATTTGGATTTTCATTTTTTGGCGTGTTGTGTCGTGTATGGCAAGGGCGAGAGGAGTAGTGCGGTAGTGGTAGTGCAGTAGTGTCGTTGCGGCACGGGCGTCTGGTGGGGCTGTGCGTCGTGGCGGGGAAGGTGTGTAGGTTGCGGCGATGCGGCGAGCCCAGCCCGTCGTTTGACGGTGTGCCGGGTGAGTTGCGCTGCGAATCGAGTGTGGCGGGAAGGGAGCTGCGTGGCGCCTGCGTCCGTTGGCAGCAGGGGCTGTGCTTTTGAGAGTTTGTTTGATTTCGGGACGACGACGACGACGACGACTGGTTGGTTGGTTGGTTGGTTGGTGGGTGGGGTGGCGTGCACGTTTGTCGTACTGGGCGAGTCGATTGCCTGCCGGCTGGCGAAAGGTGCGCCGCCGCCGCCCGTCTCTCGCGCTCTGTGTTGTTTTTTTTTTTTTTTTCTGTGTGTGTCGGCTGCGTTTTTGTTTGCGGTGCGCGCGAAAACGGTGGTGCCGAAAGTGTGCCGGCGTGGCGTTGCGACCGCGACCGCGACCGCGACGAGCCGCGGGCGCGCCATTTGGCTGGTGTTGCGTGAAGAGCGGCTGTGTACGGGTAGTGGCTGTAGCCGTACGTGTACGTGCATCCGGCCCGGCCGCCAGCCCAGCCCAGCCCAGCCGAGTCGGGTGAGCGGAGGCCGACACGTGGTGGTGCTGTGCTCTCTCGGCTCGGGGGGGTTTGTGTGTGTGGTGCGTGCGTGCGTGCGTGCGTGTGTGTGTGTGTGTGTGTGTGTGTGTGTGTGTGTGTGTGTGTGTGTCTCGTTCGCTCTCCGGAATCTGCTCGTTCTGCTGATCCCCGCCTGTCGGCGTCGTTTATTTTTACTTATTTATTTTTTACCTGTTGTTTGTTTTTCGACGTCGTCTTGCAGTTTTGTCCTTTGCGGCGTGCCGACGACCCGCCGCGCGACCTTATGAAACCCCAAAGCGTGGCGTGGCCGAGCCGCAGCAGCTAAGGGGGTGCGGCCGCCTCGACGCCTTAACCTCCTAAACTTCTTTAAGCCGTTAACGCAGCCACCTAAACTAACGTAACCTAACCTAAGCCCTTAGGCCAACCCCCAAGTCGCCTTAACCTAACGTACGTGACCGCAACCTTAGCTTAACGCCTACGTTAAGACGTGACGTCACGTCAACGCTTAACCTAACCCTGACGCCTTCTTAGCCTAACCTGACGTAACCTAAGGTAAGGTAACCGTTGAAAGAAAGAAACCACCTTTGTTTTGACGTTGAGGCGTGTAAGGTCGGCTGTGAGGGCAGATTCGGTGTGTCTGTAGTTGGGGCTGGCTGGTAAATTTATTTTGTTTGTTTGTTTATCGTTGTTTTGTTTTCGCCTGTGGCGGGGGGGTTGGCGCTCCGTCGGCCGGTGCCATGTTGCGCAGGCGGCGATCGTAAAAAAGTAAAAAAAAAAAAAAAAAGAAAAAAAAAATGTGTTGGAAGGGCTGTGGGTGTTGGCGGGCGAGGCGAGAGGAGGAGGACGGCCCGCGGCCGTGGCCCGACGGCTGCGGGCCGATCGGGAAAACGGCGGAAGGCGATGGGGCGGCGGAGGTGCGTTTGTGCACGGCCGTCATCGCCGCACGACTCGGCTCGTGTGGCTGTGGCGCCGGCCGCGGTGGCCGGGCTGCCGCGGCGACGGTGTGGGAGTTTTGACGAAGGTTTGGCCATTGTGGCGGGTCGTCGGCTGGGGCTGTGGGGGCGGCATTTGGGCGGGGGCGGCGATTCTCGGCGGGCCGACCCAGGCTGTGGCGCGCGGTGGCTGCAGTTTGGCCGTGGTTTGCGGCGCCGCCGCGGCGACTGGTTGGCGACCGTGGTGTCGGTGTGTGTAGCCCCATCCTCGGTGGTTTGAATGGCGCGGGTGGTTGCGGCGCAGGTTGGGGGCTGCTCCGCGCAGGCTGTCGGACGTTGGGCGGTAGCAAGCGCGGGAGGCGCGGCGCGGCGGCGCGGCGGCGCGCCGAGTGGCGGCCGCTCTCTCGGCCGTCCGCGCCCGCCCGCGACACTGGCTGGGCCAGGCGCGTGCGCGGCTATTCTCTGCTGCGCGCCCCTCGCTGTTGTGCGTCGTCGAAGGAGAGAAGGAAGCGAAACCAAGGGGAAAAAAAGAAAAGAGAACAGGCAAAAGATGGCAGACCAGGCGGGCTACGAACGAGACTGCCGCGGCACCCGCCGCCACCGGCACTACGAAGAAGGCCAAGTCTGCGTCGTCTGCGAAGAAGCCGCGCGCCAAGCCTGCGCACCCGCGCACCTCTGAGATGGTGACGGCCGCCATCAAGAGTCTGAAGGAGCGCGGCGGGTCGTCGCTGCAGGCGATCAAGAAGTACATTGCCGCGCACTACAAGCTGGACGCGGAGAAGCTGGCGCCCTTTATCAAGAAGTACCTCAAGTCGGCCGTCGTGGCTGGCGAGCTGGTGCAGACGAAGGGGAAGGGCGCGTCGGGCTCTTTCAAGCTTGCCGGCGCCGGCGGCGGGGGCGGCCGAGGGCGGCAAGGCTCGTGGTGGCGGCGGTGGTGCGAAGAAGAAGCGCGCCGCTCCGGCCAGCAAGGAGAAGAAGGGGGCCCGTGCGGCCGGCGCAAAGAAGGCTGGCGGCGTGAAGGCGGCGACCGGTCGGAAGGCGGGCGCCGCCAAGAAGGCGTCTGCGGCGTCGGCCGCTCCCGCGGGTGCGAAGAAGGCGGCTGCGGCCAAGCCGGCCAAGGCCAAGTCGCCGTCGAAGGCGAAGAAGGCCGCCAAGGTTCCGACGAAGAAGCCGAAGGCGCCGCGCCCGAAGAAGGCGACGGCGACGCCGTCTAAGGCGAAGGCTTCGCCCAAGAAGAAGAAGTAAAAAGGGCAGGGAAGGGTTGGCGGTTGACACCGTCGCCTGGTGGCCGGCGCGCAACAACACGCGATCTAGTGTCCCGGACAAAAACAAAAACGGCCCTTCTCAGGGCCATCAAAGCACGTCGGGAAGGTGTTGATTGTCGTGTCGTGGTCGGTCGGTTGCCTTGTCTGTCTGTCTTGCTTGCTGGCGTTTGTTTGTTTGTTTCATGTGTGGATGGTGTTTGCGTGCCGCGGTGGTTGGATTGTGGGGTCGTTGGCGGGCGTGGGCGGCGGCGCCGCGGTTAACACGCGATCTAGTGTTTTACTTTTATTATTTTTACCTATTTATTTTGCGCCGCGTTTGTTTGTTTGTCTTGGTGGTGGTTTTGGAATAGTCTTTTTTGCTTTGCTTTGCTTTGCTTTCCGGGCGTCACGTTTTGTGCCGTGGCCTGTGTGGGTGGCGCTATTGACGCTTGCGACTTGGCTCGGCCGGTGCGGTGCTTTTTTTTTTTTTTTTTTTTTTTTTGGAAACGGCGGCGCCGGGCCGGGCCGGGCCGGGGGTGGGACGACTGGACTGGACTGGAGAGTGAGTGGGGAACTAGTCGTTGCGACCGACAAAGTTTTGCTCGCGACGGAGAGACGTTAGTGGCCCTGAAAAGGGCCGTTTTGTTTGTTTGGCGGTGTGCGGGTTTAGGCGCGCTCGCCGCGGATGCGGCGCGCGAGCTGGATGTCCTTGGGCATGATGGTGACTCGCTTGGCGTGGATTGCGCACAGGTTGGTGTCTTCGAAGAGGCCGACGAGGTAGGCCTCGCTGGCCTCCTGCAGGGCCATGACTGCGGAGCTCTGGAAGCGCAGGTCGGTCTTGAAGTCCTGGGCGATCTCGCGCACTAGGCGCTGGAATGGCAGCTTGCGGATGAGCAGCTCTGTGCTCTTCTGGTAGCGCCTGATTTCTCGCAGGGCGACGGTGCCCGGCCTGTAGCGGTGGGGCTTCTTGACGCCGCCGGTGGCGGGCGCGCTCTTCCTCGCCGCCTTGGTGGCGAGCTGTTTGCGCGGCGCCTTTCCGCCGGTGGACTTGCGGGCCGTTTGCTTTGTCCGGGCCATGGCTACTGCGGATGCGGATGCGGCGTGGAGGATATGCGTGCGCGACGGCGTCCGGTGCTGCCTTGACAACGGGCCCGCGCGCCCCGGGTGCTGCGCTTATATGCCCTCGGTGCGCGGTGGTGGGGGGAGGGGAGGGCGGGCCGCGGGGCCCCAGAGTCTATATAGGGGGGCGGCGCGCGCGCTGGGCGCCACAACCGTAGCCGACTCGCTAGCGCCGGGTGAGGAGCTTGCCTTGCTTTCTTGTTTTTTATATTATTGTGGTTGAGACGCTTGAAGAAGAAGAAGAATGACAGGCCGCGGCAAGGGAGGAAAGGGGCTCGGCAAGGGTGGCGCCAAGCGGCACCGCAAGGTGTTGCGCGACAACATCCAGGGCATCACGAAGCCCGCGATCCGCCGCCTGGCGCGCAGGGGCGGCGTGAAGCGCATCTCTGGTCTGATCTACGAGGAGACGCGCGGAGTGCTGAAGGTGTTCCTGGAGAACGTGATCCGCGACGCGGTGACGTACACTGAGCACGCCAAGCGCAAGACTGTGACGGCCATGGACGTGGTGTACGCCCTGAAGAGGCAGGGGCGCACCCTGTACGGTTTCGGCGGTTAGGCGGTGTGAGACCGAAGGAAGGAAAGAGAGAGATTGAGAAACGGCCCTTTTCAGGGCCACCACAGTGTTCGGAAGTTGAAAAGTGCGAAAGAGTCTGTGTTGCTGGTTTTTTCTCTTTTCCTTTTTAGTCTACTTGGCCTTTTAGTTTTGTTTGGAGGGTTTTTTTGACGTGGTGTGCGGTGCGGTTGGGAGGGAAGGAAGCGTGCCCTTGCGTTGTGTGAGCTCCTTCCTTCCTTCCTTCCTTCCTTCCCCTCCCTCTTTGCTTGTATGCTTCTTGTCGGTGAACACGCGATCTAGTGT
>NW_026062733.1:0-31367 GCF_023897955.1 Schistocerca gregaria | reverse complement strand
ACACTAGATCGCGTGTTAGCGGCCGCCACTCGGCGCGCCGCCGCGCCGCCGCGCCGCGCCTCCCGCGCTTGCTACCGCCCAACGTCCGACAGCCTGCGCGGAGCAGCCCCCAACCTGCGCCGCAACCCACCCGCGCCATTCAAACCACCGAGGATGGGGCTACACACACCGACACCACGGTCGCCAACCAGTCGCCGCGGCGGCGCCGCAAACCACGGCCAAACTGCAGCCACCGCGCGCCACAGCCTGGGTCGGCCCGCCGAGAATCGCCGCCCCCGCCCAAATGCCGCCCCCACAGCCCCAGCCGACGACCCGCCACAATGGCCAAACCTTCGTCAAAACTCGCCACACCGTCGCCGCGGCAGCCCGGCCACCGCGGCCGGCGCCACAGCCACACGAGCCGAGTCGTGCGGCGATGACGGCCGTGCACAAACGCACCTCCGCCGCCCCATCGCCTTCCGCCGTTTTCCCCGATCGGCCCGCAGCCGTCGGGCCACGGCCGCGGGCCGTCCTCCTCCTCTCGCCTCGCCCGCCAACACCCACAGCCCTTCCAACACATTTTTTTTTCTTTTTTTTTTTTTTTTTTACTTTTTTACGATCGCCGCCTGCGCAACATGGCACCGGCCGACGGAGCGCCAACCCCCCCGCCACAGGCGAAAACAAAACAACGATAAACAAACAAACAAAATAAATTTACCAGCCAGCCCCAACTACAGACACACCGAATCTGCCCTCACAGGCCGACCTTACACGCCTCAACGTCAAAACAAAGGTGGTTTCTTTCTTTCAACGGTTACCTTACCTTAGGTTACGTCAGGTTAGGCTAAGAAGGCGTCAGGGTTAGGTTAAGCGTTGACGTGACGTCACGTCTTAACGTAGGCGTTAAGCTAAGGTTGCGGTCACGTACGTTAGGTTAAGGCGACTTGGGGGTTGGCCTAAGGGCTTAGGTTAGGTTACGTTAGTTTAGGTGGCTGCGTTAACGGCTTAAAGAAGTTTAGGAGGTTAAGGCGTCGAGGCGGCCGCACCCCCTTAGCTGCTGCGGCTCGGCCACGCCCACGCTTTGGGGTTTCATAAGGTCGCGCGGCGGGTCGTCGGCACGCCGCAAAGGACAAAACTGCAAGACGACGTCGAAAAACAAACAACAGGTAAAAAATAAATAAGTAAAAATAAACGACGCCGACAGGCGGGGATCAGCAGAACGAGCAGATTCCGGAGAGCGAACGAGACACACACACACACACACACACACACACACACACACACACACACACACACGCACGCACGCACGCACGCACACACACACAAACCCCCCCGAGCCGAGAGAGCACAGCACCACCACGTGTCGGCCTCCGCTCACCCGACTCGGCTGGGCTGGGCTGGGCTGGCGGCCGGGCCGGATGCACGTACACGTACGGCTACAGCCACTACCCGTACACAGCCGCTCTTCACGCAACACCAGCCAAATGGCGCGCCCGCGGCTCGTCGCGGTCGCGGTCGCGGTCGCGGTCGCAACGCCACGCCGGCACACTTTCGGCACCACCGTTTTCCGCGCGCAACCGCAAACAAAAACGCAGCCGACACACACAGAAAAAAAAAAAAAAAAACAACACAGAGCGCGAGAGACGGGCGGCGGCGGCGCACCTTTCGCCAGCCGGCAGGCAATCGACTCGCCCAGTACGACAAACGTGCACGCCACCCCACCCACCAACCAACCAACCAACCAACCAGTCGTCGTCGTCGTCGTCGTCCCGAAATCAAACAAACTCTCAAAAGCACAGCCCCTGCTGCCAACGGACGCAGGCGCCACGCAGCTCCCTTCCCGCCACACTCGATTCGCAGCGCAACTCACCCGGCACACCCGTCAAACGACGGGCTGGGCTCGCCGCATCGCCGCAACCTACACACCTTCCCCGCCACGACGCACAGCCCCACCAGACGCCCCGTGCCGCAACGACACTACTGCACTACCACTACCGCACTACTCCTCTCGCCCTTGCCATACACGACACAACACGCCAAAAAATGAAAATCCAAATACAAACAAAAAACACCGCCCCCACGACCCAAACACACGCGAGGCAAGGCACGCAGCAAACGGCGTCCCCTCCGCGTCGCGCCATCAACCTACACACACAAGGCAACCAACAACAAACAGCCAGCCAGCCCCACTCTCACGCCCGCAAAAACAGAAAACACACCGAAACCGCCAAACGCCGCACATTCGCGCTTCGCACTCACCACACACCTCTCGGCATCCGTTTCGCACACAACGACGCGACGCACAATACATCATCACGGGCTACGCACGCACACCGCGACCCACTTTTTTACGACGCCCTCGGCAGAGCACACGTGCCCACGCCCACACACAGTCGACACAACGACGCAGCGCGCAGCAGACGCGGCCGCAACACATACCTCCCCGACGACGCGCCAACACCGCCAGCCACTGCTCACTCGCCCAAGCAACCCGTGCACACAACTGCCACACGCGTCCACCACGCCGCCGCCAACCACCCGCCCGCCAGGGGGCGCTCACGTCCGCGACAACAGCGCGGCACCGCCGGACCGGGCCGAACCGAGCCGAGCCGCCGCCTCCTCTCCACTCGGCACGCCACGTCCTGCTTGCAAAACACATGGCTCGTCCCTCTGTACACACAACGCGCCTGCCTGCGGTCGCCGCCGGCATCTATCTACCTGCGCATCGGAGCCAGGCCGGCAAGCCCACACTTAAATAATGCACTTCACCAGCCAAACAAACCCACTCTTCCTTTCTTTGCACAGCGCATGCAACAGCAGCCCCAGGAGCCGGGCCCGCCGCCAGCGTCTCCTCCTCCTCTGGGCACAGCCAGCCAGCCGTTCCCACCGCCCCGCCCCTGCTCTGCAGAACAAGAAAAAAACGAAAAAGTACCAACACACGCACCCAAAGCGTAAGCCACACAAGACCAGCCTCTCCAAGGCCACACACACGCAAAAAAAAAACAAAAAAAAAAAAAACAAAAAACACTACAACAAAATAAAATAAAATGAAAAAGAAAAAGCAAGCTGTCGCCTCGCCCCCGCCCGTCCCCCCACCCCCACCACATTCGCCCCCTCCGCTTGTTTTCCTTTCTACAATTTCCCTCTTTTCCACCCAATATCCCGCCGCGGTTTACGGGCACCGGCCGATTTTGCGCCCGCCCACATGTGTGCCTACTCCCCACCACCATTCCCTCCGCAGCCCGCAGCCCGCTTTTCCCCCCTCCCTGCCCACACCACACCGACGGTGCTGACGTCGACACGCACCCAAGACAGGGGCCACGACCGTCTTTTTTCCTGGGCCCATCCCCGCACCGCACCTCCTTCCAATCATCAACGCTGTGGCGCCTGTGTCCGCGCGAGACGCGTGCGCGCCGCCTCTCTCAACATCCGTCCGCCGTCCGCCGTCCGCCGTCCGGCCCCCGTTTTTCGGCCCCCAGGCCATCCGTCAACCACCACTGCCCCTGCCCCTGCCCCTGCCCGCCCCGCACCACACCACACACCGCTGCTTGCCCCGGCCGTTGCCACCAAAGGCGCCAACCGCAGCCCGCGCGCGCCAGAAACTACAGGGACCCAGCCGACCGACGAAAATCAGAGCAATTGGCCGGGAGGATCAAAAAGAGAGCTCCGAAAACCACCGTAGCGAGGCGTGGGAGGAAACGTTACGAGAAGCAGGAAGGGGACCAGGAAAAATTCTGGAAATTTCTTAAAACTCGTAAACTAGACACGAAACATCTACATCTACATGGGGAAGGAACGACCCCACAGACCGAGCTGAAGCACTGGCGGATTCACTAGAAAGGCAATTCCAAGCACCAGAAGCGGTAGATGACGAAACTGATGACCACCAGGAAATGGTACTCAGAAGGGTAAAACCGCATCCTAAGTGCCCCGATCAGAACATCTTTCACAATCCAATAAACGCAGAAACCCCGTATCTTATCACATCACAAACATACACACATCCTAAGAAGGCATCAGGCCCAGATTCCATCAAACCGCAACTACTACATCACCTACCTCCAGCAACTATCAATTATCTATCTAACATCAATATATAATGCTTGCTTCAGACTAAACTACTTGGAAACAGGCCCGAGTCATCACATTACCAAAGCCAAACAAGGACTTATTATTTCCGCAAAACTATAGGCCAACTTCCTTGGAAAGGTCCTCGGAAAGCTCATTCAAACTGAACTGAAGAAATTCAATTCTTAAAGGATAACAACATAATCATCCCACAACAATTCCGATTCCGCGAAGAACACAGCACCACCCACCAGGTGACCAGACTAGTCGAGCACATATGTCAGGCCAGAAACATTAGACACAGTACTGGAGCAGTCCTGCTTGACATCGGATAACGCCTTATCTACAAGCTCCACCAGTACAACTGCCCCATCCACATTATTGCTTCTTTTCTCCGCAACGGAGCATTCTATGTCCATGTACCAGGAGCGGCAAGTAACACTAGATCCATAGAGGCTGGAGTCCCGCAAGGCTCAGTGCTGGGGCCCATTCTCTACTCAATATACACAAACAAACAGCTGGGAGGACACTTGTCACTATTTGCAGACGACACTGCAGTCTACCGCAGCAGTTCTAACCTGCAATATAGAGTCACAAAAATAGAGCAACACCTACAATCCATCCAGAAATGGGCTAACCAATGGAAACAAAAAACAATAAACGCGGAGAAAACCCAAGCAATACAATACGATTCACATTCAAAAAGAATACCTCCTAACCTGCATATACGCCTCAGAAATAACAATCTTCCATGGTCAGGCACAATAAAGTATCTAGGCATCAAGCTGGACAAGAGGTTGACATTTAGAGACCATGTTACACACGTTTGTAACAAGGCTGCAGCAGCAATATTCAGACTGTACCCAATCATCAAAGGAAACAGAATAAATATGCGCGCCAAAAAGAAAATCTTCAAAACCGTCATAGGAACCAGCCATCACTTACGGCTCTGAAAATCTGGTCAATGGCCGCAGACACCAAACATAACAAGAGTAAAAAAGGGTGCAGAACAAATACTTCAGAATTACTGCTGATGCCGGCCGGTACCAGACAAACCGAGACATATACACAAACCATAACATACTCAATCAAAATCCCGGAAATCATCCAAAGAAAAATCCATAAAGTTGTTTTTGTTGTTTTTTTTTTTTTTTTTTTTTTTTTTTTTTTTTTTTTTTTCCCACCAAACCACGGATTCGAACCACCCACTCATCAGAAATCTGGGACAAAATCCACCCGACCCAAGAACGACATTTCCCATCACGACAAAACACCACAAACTACAACATACCATGATAAACAAAAATAAAATACAAACACCATAACACTCACTCAAACAACAAACATCTACACACACCCAAGAGACCCATCATTTTGTTACCCAACATAATCAGACAGAAGGCAGGGATCAAGGACAGATCCGGTCCTTCGAGTACAGGGGGTAAAAAATACCCATCAGACCAGCTCTCTCTCTCTCTCTCTCTCTCTCTCTCTCTCTCTCCTCCTCGCTTCTCCGTGCCGACGCTGCCCCGCACACGCGTTCGCGTTCGCGCTCGCGTTCGGCCGACACCACACGACAGGTCTTTGGTGCCCCGCCACTGCGCGCACGCACGCCTCCTCCTCTTCCTTAGTTCTTTTTCGCTTTTCTTTTCTCCCCCGCCCCCCGCTCTCACCGCCACATCATCCCGCAACCCTTGGGGGATGTTTCCCAACATCAACGCGCCCCAATTCCACTCTCTGCCCGTGCCGCACTCTCCACTTTGCTTCTCCCCGTCCCCTACACACACGACTACCGAAACCCCGGTTGACACACCTTCTCGTAGGACAGGGGTGCGTGCGTGCGTGCGTTGTCTTGACGGTGACAGCAACAGCAACGGATCCGTCCATCCCATTCCCCCCCACTCGGTAAAGAACCATTTTCAACCCACACTACACAACAAGGGGGGCACACACGAACGCGAAAGAAAGGGCAGGGCAGGGGCAACTATCTCGTACACATTCTTCCTCAGAACCCACATATCGCATCAACGAACGGCAGGCCAATTGCGGACTCAGCCGTGTCAGGCAAATCCAACCCCAACCAACACCTCCCACGGAAACCCTGACACTGATCCAGCAGTACGTCCACATACATCGCCACACCAAATACGGGTGACGAGTGAGCAACAAATGGAACAATACACAACAAGGGCTGACCTAATAAAAACTGCACGTCACGTCATACCTTCCAGACAGACGCAGTTCCGACGGGACGGCGGAACCGTATACGTACCTTTCAGCCACAACAACCGACCGACTGGACACGCCCGCGTCTCCAGCCAGCCAACCACCAGGGCCACACAGCCCGCAAGTTTCAGCGTCAACACTTCTTAACGTACGTTGCAAACTTTTCAAAACATTGCCACACACACACACACACACCCCACGAAAAGCGTCAACCTCTCTCACACTGGATACACTCAACACTTTTTGTCGGCGGAGCTTGAGGCCAACGGTTGACACACCCCCACCGGCCACACAGGTTTCCCTTTGAAAATTGCAGTGACGGAGGAGACGCGGCATTACGAGAGGGTTGTTTCCGAGAGCGCGAGCTGGACGGAGCTGCGGCGCCGCCGCCGAGGGGTAATGAACGCACGCGATGCCGCATGACAGCCCATCACCCAAAGTTTCACCCACAACTGCACAGGTCGCACCCCCTTTTCGCGCCATACTAGTGTCGATCGTCAATTACAGCTGACGGTGTTCGCATTTGCCACTTGACGGGGGGGAAAAGAAAACAAACATCTGACACGCCATGTGTTTCTCTCTCTCTCTGTTACATCTAGGTCATTCGGCAGCCACTGTAAAAAAAAAAAAAAAAAATATTTTTACGACATGGTTGGGTAAGTGATTTAAAGACAACAATTGTGGGTCACACACCATAGACCATTTCGATAGTGTTCTTGTTCTTCTCTTTTTCCTTTTTTTATCGCTCAATTGAAATAAAACCTGGGGATGATGCAATGCTGCGATATGGCACAACCGTCGTCCATTGTACACAACTCGGGAACAAAAAGAAACCAATTCAGGGAACGTTCGTTCCTTCACAACGTTTCTTTCAACGCACTTGGTCTTTACCATCCTGTATATTCAACACACATTTCCTTTCATCAAACTAGGGCATTTCCATAACAGTATTTGCAATACTGCTTCTTCGACGTCATTTCACCATCTTAACTAGAGACAAACAAACAACAAAATAGGAAAACAGCCCTGAGAACCCCGTCCACCAAATTTCAGTTAGCACGGCATCCAAGATTCTTTTCCGGGGAGTGTGCAGTGCAGCTGACGCTGCTCAGACCATATACCGTCGCCAGTCTCACTCAACTCTTGCGCATTCCATTCTACGCTACGTGACAATGCAAAAATGAATGAATCAAACCCGCCCAGAGAGCGTCTTGTGCGAGGGGACACACGATATAGAGAACAACAAAACACACAGGGGACACCACCAAAGTTGGAGAGAACGTTTCCACCACGGCAGCCGCGCCGTTACGCGCTTTTTTTTTTCCTCCCCCCCACTGCACACCTCCGACACCACGGGAACGTTCACCGTCCCGTTGCCCTACACTGGCGTTTCTTTTCAACCCCCCACCCTATTCCTCGCTCCCCGGACATTCGACCGATCACAAAGTGCAACCTCTCGTTACCGTCGGGTGCCCCTCTTCATCCCCGGGGCGCCAACAACAAAACAAAAACACCACCGACGCCGTCGTCTCGCGTCACCTCACTCAACTGAGCGGAAAATACACGTACATCCAGAATGACGACACCGCCTCCACAAACAAAAACCAGACGTCAGACGTCAGGTCGAAAGAGGGCACCGTACGTCGTGGCGCGTGGTCTCCTAACTCACCTCGCGCGTACAAATACAATGCAATGCGTGTCTCCTCACGTTCACACACACCTCCACGCTCCACTTTTACGTCGCCCAACCAACCAACTAACTTAACGCACCCGCTCGGCGTAGAAGCAGCTGTAGGCGGCAACGTGTTTCTCACCCTCGCCACCAACGGTGTGACATCCGACAGTCGCGGTTTGCTTTCCGTTCCACACCTCCGGCCATACCATACAAAGGGGACAAAAAAAATATATATATATATATATATATATATCAAACAAGCCAACTCCAGCGATCCGCCCCCCTAACACCAACACGTCTCGAAACACCCACGCCCACGACCCGGCTGTGGCTAAAGTGCGTATCCCAACGTCACACCAAAACCAAAGGCGCCGGCGCCGCACCACACCACAAGCTACAGCTACAGCTGTGCCGCCGTCCACCCGCTCACAACAACAACAACAACAACAACAACAACAACAATTCCGCCCTTCCCGCAAAGGCATTTCGGTGGCCCTGAAAAGGGCCGTTTTTTCTTTTCTTCGCCGCGCCGCGGACGAGCCTCCTATTTCCAAGAGCCACCTCCTTACTTGGAGCTCGTGTACTTGGTCACCGCCTTCGTGCCCTCGCTCACCGCGTGCTTGGCCAGCTCGCCAGGCAGCAAGAGCCGCACAGCGGTCTGGATCTCGCGGGACGTGATGGTCGAGCGCTTGTTGTAGTGCGCCAGGCGAGAAGCCTCGGCCGCAATGCGCTCGAAAATGTCGTTCACGAAGCTGTTCATGATGCTCATCGCCTTCGAAGAGATGCCCGTGTCAGGGTGCACCTGCTTCAGCACCTTGTAGATGTAGATGGCATAGCTCTCCTTCCTCTTGCGCTTCTTCTTCTTGTCGCCCTTCGAAATGTTCTTCTGCGCCTTGCCAGCCTTCTTGGCGGCTTTCCCGCTAGTCTTGGGCGGCATCACGAACAAACAGTCAGTCAGTCAGGCGCTCCGCTCCAGTCAGCGTCTCCCCACACAGTGGCACCCGCCGCACGCCGCCGCCGCACCTTTACCAGCTCGCCCTGCTGCGGCCGCCGACCAATGGGGCGCGCGCGCAACCGGCCGCCGCACCCGAGCCCATAAAGGACCCCCACCCCGCCGGCGCCGGCACGCACTCCGCTGCTCGACTCGCTGCGGCTCGCACCGTTTGGGGCGTTGTGCTTTTCTTTCTCGCTTCTTTCCAAACTAGCCCATCGCCATGTCCGGACGCGGAAAGGGAGGCAAAGTCAAGGGCAAGTCAAAGTCCCGCTCAAGCAGGGCTGGGCTCCAGTTCCCGGTCGGCAGAATCCACCGCCTCCTGCGCAAGGGAAACTACGCCGAGCGCGTCGGCGCCGGGGCGCCCGTCTACCTCGCCGCCGTCATGGAGTACCTCGCGGCTGAGGTGCTCGAGCTGGCCGGAAACGCGGCCCGCGACAACAAGAAGACGCGCATCATCCCGCGCCACCTGCAGCTCGCCATACGCAACGACGAGGAGCTCAACAAGCTCTTGTCGGGCGTCACCATCGCACAGGGAGGTGTCCTGCCCAACATCCAGGCCGTCCTGCTGCCAAAGAAGACCGAGAAGAAGGCCTAAAAGAGAGACAGCGCAATCGGCAACCGCCGCGTGCTCCCTTGGCACGCAGCGCGCCATTTGCCGCCTCGGCTCAAAAAACAAAACACAATCGGCCCTTTTCAGGGCCACCACACAAACCTACGTCCAAAGCAGAATTCCAGTCGTTCGTCGCACCACTTTTCTCTCTCTCTTTCTGTGTACGGTTTTTTCCTTCTTACACACACAGGCGCCGCCATCTTGTACACACGTACTTGGCCACCTCCTCCACTCAACTCCACGCACGCACAGTCTCGCGACCATTAACCAGCACACGTGGCGCACAACAACACACCTCAAAAATAACCCCTCGGCACTCAGCCGCGCCGCAACACACAGCCCATCCACCGACAAGAAGCATACAAGCAAAGAGGGAGGGGAAGGAAGGAAGGAAGGAAGGAAGGAGCTCACACAACGCAAGGGCACGCTTCCTTCCCTCCCAACCGCACCGCACACCACGTCAAAAAAACCCTCCAAACAAAACTAAAAGGCCAAGTAGACTAAAAAGGAAAAGAGAAAAAACCAGCAACACAGACTCTTTCGCACTTTTCAACTTCCGAACACTGTGGTGGCCCTGAAAAGGGCCGTTTCTCAATCTCTCTCTTTCCTTCCTTCGGTCTCACACCGCCTAACCGCCGAAACCGTACAGGGTGCGCCCCTGCCTCTTCAGGGCGTACACCACGTCCATGGCCGTCACAGTCTTGCGCTTGGCGTGCTCAGTGTACGTCACCGCGTCGCGGATCACGTTCTCCAGGAACACCTTCAGCACTCCGCGCGTCTCCTCGTAGATCAGACCAGAGATGCGCTTCACGCCGCCCCTGCGCGCCAGGCGGCGGATCGCGGGCTTCGTGATGCCCTGGATGTTGTCGCGCAACACCTTGCGGTGCCGCTTGGCGCCACCCTTGCCGAGCCCCTTTCCTCCCTTGCCGCGGCCTGTCATTCTTCTTCTTCTTCAAGCGTCTCAACCACAATAATATAAAAAACAAGAAAGCAAGGCAAGCTCCTCACCCGGCGCTAGCGAGTCGGCTACGGTTGTGGCGCCCAGCGCGCGCGCCGCCCCCCTATATAGACTCTGGGGCCCCGCGGCCCGCCCTCCCCTCCCCCCACCACCGCGCACCGAGGGCATATAAGCGCAGCACCCGGGGCGCGCGCGGGCCCGTTGTCAAGGCAGCACCGGACGCCGTCGCGCACGCATATCCTCCACGCCGCATCCGCATCCGCAGTAGCCATGGCCCGGACAAAGCAAACGGCCCGCAAGTCCACCGGCGGAAAGGCGCCGCGCAAACAGCTCGCCACCAAGGCGGCGAGGAAGAGCGCGCCCGCCACCGGCGGCGTCAAGAAGCCCCACCGCTACAGGCCGGGCACCGTCGCCCTGCGAGAAATCAGGCGCTACCAGAAGAGCACAGAGCTGCTCATCCGCAAGCTGCCATTCCAGCGCCTAGTGCGCGAGATCGCCCAGGACTTCAAGACCGACCTGCGCTTCCAGAGCTCCGCAGTCATGGCCCTGCAGGAGGCCAGCGAGGCCTACCTCGTCGGCCTCTTCGAAGACACCAACCTGTGCGCAATCCACGCCAAGCGAGTCACCATCATGCCCAAGGACATCCAGCTCGCGCGCCGCATCCGCGGCGAGCGCGCCTAAACCCGCACACCGCCAAACAAACAAAACGGCCCTTTTCAGGGCCACTAACGTCTCTCCGTCGCGAGCAAAACTTTGTCGGTCGCAACGACTAGTTCCCCACTCACTCTCCAGTCCAGTCCAGTCGTCCCACCCCCGGCCCGGCCCGGCCCGGCGCCGCCGTTTCCAAAAAAAAAAAAAAAAAAAAAAAAAAGCACCGCACCGGCCGAGCCAAGTCGCAAGCGTCAATAGCGCCACCCACACAGGCCACGGCACAAAACGTGACGCCCGGAAAGCAAAGCAAAGCAAAGCAAAAAAGACTATTCCAAAACCACCACCAAGACAAACAAACAAACGCGGCGCAAAATAAATAGGTAAAAATAATAAAAGTAAAATACACTTTATGTAACACCAACCGCGGCGCCGCCGCCCACGCCCGCCAACGACCCCACAATCCAACCACCGCGGCACGCAAACACCATCCACACATGAAACAAACAAACAAACGCCAGCAAGCAAGACAGACAGACAAGGCAACCGACCGACCACGACACGACAATCAACACCTTCCCGACGTGCTTTGATGGCCCTGAGAAGGGCCGTTTTTGTTTTTGTCCGGGACCGCGCGACAGCCTCTGGTTGCGCGCCGGCCACCAGGCGACGGTGTCAACCGCCAACCCTTCCCTGCCCTTTTTACTTCTTCTTCTTGGGCGAAGCCTTCGCCTTAGACGGCGTCGCCGTCGCCTTCTTCGGGCGCGGCGCCTTCGGCTTCTTCGTCGGAACCTTGGCGGCCTTCTTCGCCTTCGACGGCGACTTGGCCTTGGCCGGCTTGGCCGCAGCCGCCTTCTTCGCACCCGCGGGAGCGGCCGACGCCGCAGACGCCTTCTTGGCGGCGCCCGCCTTCCGACCGGTCGCCGCCTTCACGCCGCCAGCCTTCTTTGCGCCGGCCGCACGGGCCCCCTTCTTCTCCTTGCTGGCCGGAGCGGCGCGCTTCTTCTTCGCACCACCGCCGCCACCACGAGCCTTGCCGCCCTCGGCCGCCCCGCCGCCGGCGCCGGCAAGCTTGAAAGAGCCCGACGCGCCCTTCCCCTTCGTCTGCACCAGCTCGCCAGCCACGACGGCCGACTTGAGGTACTTCTTGATAAAGGGCGCCAGCTTCTCCGCGTCCAGCTTGTAGTGCGCGGCAATGTACTTCTTGATCGCCTGCAGCGACGACCCGCCGCGCTCCTTCAGACTCTTGATGGCGGCCGTCACCATCTCAGAGGTGCGCGGGTGCGCAGGCTTGGCGCGCGGCTTCTTCGCAGACGACGCAGACTTGGCCTTCTTCGTAGTGCCGGTGGCGGCGGGTGCCGCGGCAGTCTCGTTCGTAGCCGCCTGGTCTGCCATCTTTTGCCTGTTCTCTTTTCTTTTTTTCCCCTTGGTTTCGCTTCCTTCTCTCCTTCGACGACGCACAACAGCGAGGGGCGCGCAGCAGAGAATAGCCGCGCACGCGCCTGGCCCAGCCAGTGTCGCGGGCGGGCGCGGACGGCCGAGAGAGCGGCCGCCACTCGGCGCGCCGCCGCGCCGCCGCGCCGCGCCTCCCGCGCTTGCTACCGCCCAACGTCCGACAGCCTGCGCGGAGCAGCCCCCAACCTGCGCCGCAACCACCCGCGCCATTCAAACCACCGAGGATGGGGCTACACACACCGACACCACGGTCGCCAACCAGTCGCCGCGGCGGCGCCGCAAACCACGGCCAAACTGCAGCCACCGCGCGCCACAGCCTGGGTCGGCCCGCCGAGAATCGCCGCCCCCGCCCAAATGCCGCCCCCACAGCCCCAGCCGACGACCCGCCACAATGGCCAAACCTTCGTCAAAACTCCCACACCGTCGCCGCGGCAGCCCGGCCACCGCGGCCGGCGCCACAGCCACACGAGCCGAGTCGTGCGGCGATGACGGCCGTGCACAAACGCACCTCCGCCGCCCCATCGCCTTCCGCCGTTTTCCCGATCGGCCCGCAGCCGTCGGGCCACGGCCGCGGGCCGTCCTCCTCCTCTCGCCTCGCCCGCCAACACCCACAGCCCTTCCAACACATTTTTTTTTCTTTTTTTTTTTTTTTTTACTTTTTTACGATCGCCGCCTGCGCAACATGGCACCGGCCGACGGAGCGCCAACCCCCCCGCCACAGGCGAAAACAAAACAACGATAAACAAACAAACAAAATAAATTTACCAGCCAGCCCCAACTACAGACACACCGAATCTGCCCTCACAGCCGACCTTACACGCCTCAACGTCAAAACAAAGGTGGTTTCTTTCTTTCAACGGTTACCTTACCTTAGGTTACGTCAGGTTAGGCTAAGAAGGCGTCAGGGTTAGGTTAAGCGTTGACGTGACGTCACGTCTTAACGTAGGCGTTAAGCTAAGGTTGCGGTCACGTACGTTAGGTTAAGGCGACTTGGGGGTTGGCCTAAGGGCTTAGGTTAGGTTACGTTAGTTTAGGTGGCTGCGTTAACGGCTTAAAGAAGTTTAGGAGGTTAAGGCGTCGAGGCGGCCGCACCCCCTTAGCTGCTGCGGCTCGGCCACGCCACGCTTTGGGGTTTCATAAGGTCGCGCGGCGGGTCGTCGGCACGCCGCAAAGGACAAAACTGCAAGACGACGTCGAAAAACAAACAACAGGTAAAAAATAAATAAGTAAAAATAAACGACGCCGACAGGCGGGGATCAGCAGAACGAGCAGATTCCGGAGAGCGAACGAGACACACACACACACACACACACACACACACACACACACACACACACACACGCACGCACGCACGCACGCACACACACACAAACCCCCCCGAGCCGAGAGAGCACAGCACCACCACGTGTCGGCCTCCGCTCACCCGACTCGGCTGGGCTGGGCTGGGCTGGCGGCCGGGCCGGATGCACGTACACGTACGGCTACAGCCACTACCCGTACACAGCCGCTCTTCACGCAACACCAGCCAAATGGCGCGCCCGCGGCTCGTCGCGGTCGCGGTCGCGGTCGCGGTCGCAACGCCACGCCGGCACACTTTCGGCACCACCGTTTTCGCGCGCACCGCAAACAAAAACGCAGCCGACACACACAGAAAAAAAAAAAAAAAAACAACACAGAGCGCGAGAGACGGGCGGCGGCGGCGCACCTTTCGCCAGCCGGCAGGCAATCGACTCGCCCAGTCGACAAACGTGCACGCCACCCCACCCACCAACCAACCAACCAACCAACCAGTCGTCGTCGTCGTCGTCGTCCCGAAATCAAACAAACTCTCAAAAGCACAGCCCCTGCTGCCAACGGACGCAGGCGCCACGCAGCTCCCTTCCCGCCACACTCGATTCGCAGCGCAACTCACCCGGCACACCGTCAAACGACGGGCTGGGCTCGCCGCATCGCCGCAACCTACACACCTTCCCCGCCACGACGCACAGCCCCACCAGACGCCCGTGCCGCAACGACACTACTGCACTACCACTACCGCACTACTCCTCTCGCCCTTGCCATACACGACACAACACGCCAAAAAATGAAAATCCAAATACAAACAAAAACACCGCCCCCACGACCCAAACACACGCGAGGCAAGGCACGCAGCAAACGGCGTCCCCTCCGCGTCGCGCCATCAACCTACACACACAAGGCAACCAACAACAAACAGCCAGCCAGCCCCACTCTCACGCCGCAAAAACAGAAAACACACCGAAACCGCCAAACGCCGCACATTCGCGCTTCGCACTCACCACACACCTCTCGGCATCCGTTTCGCACACAACGACGCGACGCACAATACATCATCACGGGCTACGCACGCACACCGCGACCCACTTTTTTACGACGCCCTCGGCAGAGCACACGTGCCCACGCCCACACACAGTCGACACAACGACGCAGCGCGCAGCAGACGCGGCCGCAACACATACCTCCCCGACGACGCGCCAACACCGCCAGCCACTGCTCACTCGCCCAAGCAACCCGTGCACACAACTGCCACACGCGTCCACCACGCCGCCGCCAACCACCCGCCCGCCAGGGGGCGCTCACGTCCGCGACAACAGCGCGGCACCGCCGGACCGGGCCGAACCGAGCCGAGCCGCCGCCTCCTCTCCACTCGGCACGCCACGTCCTGCTTGCAAAACACATGGCTCGTCCCTCTGTACACACAACGCGCCTGCCTGCGGTCGCCGCCGGCATCTATCTACCTGCGCATCGGAGCCAGGCCGGCAAGCCCACACTTAAATAATGCACTTCACCAGCCAAACAAACCCACTCTTCCTTTCTTTGCACAGCGCATGCAACAGCAGCCCCAGGAGCCGGGCCCGCCGCCAGCGTCTCCTCCTCCTCTGGGCACAGCCAGCCAGCCGTTCCCACCGCCCCGCCCCTGCTCTGCAGAACAAGAAAAAAACGAAAAAGTACCAACACACGCACCCAAAGCGTAAGCCACACAAGACCAGCCTCTCCAAGGCCACACACACGCAAAAAAAAACAAAAAAAAAAAAACAAAAACACTACAACAAAATAAAATAAAATGAAAAAGAAAAAGCAAGCTGTCGCCTCGCCCCCGCCCGTCCCCCCACCCCACCACATTCGCCCCCTCCGCTTGTTTTCCTTTCTACAATTTCCCTCTTTTCCACCCAATATCCCGCCGCGGTTTACGGGCACCGGCCGATTTTGCGCCCGCCCACATGTGTGCCTACTCCCCACCACCATTCCCTCCGCAGCCCGCAGCCCGCTTTTCCCCCCTCCCTGCCCACACCACACCGACGGTGCTGACGTCGACACGCACCCAAGACAGGGGCCACGACCGTCTTTTTTCCTGGGCCCATCCCCGCACCGCACCTCCTTCCAATCATCAACGCTGTGGCGCCTGTGTCCGCGCGAGACGCGTGCGCGCCGCCTCTCTCAACATCCGTCCGCCGTCCGCCGTCCGCCGTCCGGCCCCGTTTTTCGGCCCCCAGGCCATCCGTCAACCACCACTGCCCCTGCCCCCTGCCCCTGCCCGCCCCGCACCACACCACACACCGCTGCTTGCCCCGGCCGTTGCCACCAAAGGCGCCAACCGCAGCCCGCGCGCGCCAGAAACTACAGGGACCCAGCCGACCGACGAAAATCAGAGCAATTGGCCGGGAGGATCAAAAAGAGAGCTCCGAAAACCACCGTAGCGAGGCGTGGGAGGAAACGTTACGAGAAGCAGGAAGGGACCAGGAAAAATTCTGGAAATTTCTTAAAACTCGTAAACTAGACACGAAACATCTACATCTACATGGGGAAGGAACGACCCCACAGACCGAGCTGAAGCACTGGCGGATTCACTAGAAAGGCAATTCCAAGCACCAGAAGCGGTAGATGACGAAACTGATGACCACCAGGAAATGGTACTCAGAAGGGTAAAACCGCATCCTAAGTGCCCCGATCAGAACATCTTTCACAATCCAATAAACGCAGAAACCCCGTATCTTATCACATCACAAACATACACACATCCTAAGAAGGCATCAGGCCCAGATTCCATCAAACCGCAACTACTACATCACCTACCTCCAGCAACTATCAATTATCTATCTAACATCAATATATAATGCTTGCTTCAGACTAAACTACTTGGAAACAGGCCCGAGTCATCACATTACCAAAGCCAAACAAGGACTTATTATTTCCGCAAAACTATAGGCCAACTTCCTTGGAAAGGTCCTCGGAAAGCTCATTCAAACTGAACTGAAGAAATTCAATTCTTAAAGGATAACAACATAATCATCCCACAACAATTCCGATTCCGCGAAGAACACAGCACCACCCACCAGGTGACCAGACTAGTCGAGCACATATGTCAGGCCAGAAACATTAGACACAGTACTGGAGCAGTCCTGCTTGACATCGGATAACGCCTTATCTACAAGCTCCACCAGTACAACTGCCCCATCCACATTATTGCTTCTTTTCTCCGCAACGGAGCATTCTATGTCCATGTACCAGGAGCGGCAAGTAACACTAGATCCATAGAGGCTGGAGTCCCGCAAGGCTAGTGCTGGGGCCCATTCTCTACTCAATATACACAAACAAACAGCTGGGAGGACACTTGTCACTATTTGCAGACGACACTGCAGTCTACCGCAGCAGTTCTAACCTGCAATATAGAGTCACAAAAATAGAGCAACACCTACAATCCATCCAGAAATGGGCTAACCAATGGAAACAAAAAACAATAAACGCGGAGAAAACCCAAGCAATACAATACGATTCACATTCAAAAAGAATACCTCCTAACCTGCATATACGCCTCAGAAATAACAATCTTCCATGGTCAGGCACAATAAAGTATCTAGGCATCAAGCTGGACAAGAGGTTGACATTTAGAGACCATGTTACACACGTTTGTAACAAGGCTGCAGCAGCAATATTCAGACTGTACCCAATCATCAAAGGAAACAGAATAAATATGCGCGCCAAAAAGAAAATCTTCAAAACCGTCATAGGAACCAGCCATCACTTACGGCTCTGAAAATCTGGTCAATGGCCGCAGACACCAAACATAACAAGAGTAAAAAAGGGTGCAGAACAAATACTTCAGAATTACTGCTGATGCCGGCCGGTACCAGACAAACCGAGACATATACACAAACCATAACATACTCAATCAAAATCCCGGAAATCATCCAAAGAAAAATCCATAAAGTTGTTTTTGTTGTTTTTTTTTTTTTTTTTTTTTTTTTTTTTTTTTTTTTTTCCACCAAACCACGGATTCGAACCACCCACTCATCAGAAATCTGGGACAAAATCCACCCGACCCAAGAACGACATTTCCCATCACGACAAAACACCACAAACTACAACATACCATGATAAACAAAAATAAAATACAAACACCATAACACTCACTCAAACAACAAACATCTACACACACCCAAGAGACCCATCATTTTGTTACCCAACATAATCAGACAGAAGGCAGGGATCAAGGACAGATCCGGTCCTTCGAGTACAGGGGGTAAAAAATACCCATCAGACCAGCTCTCTCTCTCTCTCTCTCTCTCTCTCTCTCTCTCTCTCCTCGCTTCTCCGTGCCGACGCTGCCCCGCACACGCGTTCGCGTTCGCGCTCGCGTTCGGCCGACACCACACGACAGGTCTTTGGTGCCCCGCCACTGCGCGCACGCACGCCTCCTCCTCTTCCTTAGTTCTTTTTCGCTTTTCTTTTCTCCCCCGCCCCCCGCTCTCACCGCCACATCATCCCGCAACCCTTGGGGGATGTTTCCCAACATCAACGCGCCCCAATTCCACTCTCTGCCCGTGCCGCACTCTCCACTTTGCTTCTCCCCGTCCCCTACACACACGACTACCGAAACCCCGGTTGACACACCTTCTCGTAGGACAGGGGTGCGTGCGTGCGTGCGTTGTCTTGACGGTGACAGCAACAGCAACGGATCCGTCCATCCCATTCCCCCCCACTCGGTAAAGAACCATTTTCAACCCACACTACACAACAAGGGGGGCACACACGAACGCGAAAGAAAGGGCAGGGCAGGGGCAACTATCTCGTACACATTCTTCCTCAGAACCCACATATCGCATCAACGAACGGCAGGCCAATTGCGGACTCAGCCGTGTCAGGCAAATCCAACCCCAACCAACACCTCCCACGGAAACCCTGACACTGATCCAGCAGTACGTCCACATACATCGCCACACCAAATACGGGTGACGAGTGAGCAACAAATGGAACAATACACAACAAGGGCTGACCTAATAAAAACTGCACGTCACGTCATACCTTCCAGACAGACGCAGTTCCGACGGGACGGCGGAACCGTATACGTACCTTTCAGCCACAACAACCGACCGACTGGACACGCCCGCGTCTCCAGCCAGCCAACCACCAGGGCCACACAGCCCGCAAGTTTCAGCGTCAACACTTCTTAACGTACGTTGCAAACTTTTCAAAACATTGCCACACACACACACACACACCCCACGAAAAGCGTCAACCTCTCTCACACTGGATACACTCAACACTTTTTGTCGGCGGAGCTTGAGGCCAACGGTTGACACACCCCCACCGGCCACACAGGTTTCCCTTTGAAAATTGCAGTGACGGAGGAGACGCGGCATTACGAGAGGGTTGTTTCCGAGAGCGCGAGCTGGACGGAGCTGCGGCGCCGCCGCCGAGGGGTAATGAACGCACGCGATGCCGCATGACAGCCCATCACCCAAAGTTTCACCCACAACTGCACAGGTCGCACCCCCTTTTCGCGCCATACTAGTGTCGATCGTCAATTACAGCTGACGGTGTTCGCATTTGCCACTTGACGGGGGGGAATCTGTCTCGCGTGTGTGACACGCCATGTGTTTCTCTCTCTCTCTGTTACATCTAGGTCATTCGGCAGCCACTGTAAAAAAAAAAAAAAAAATATTTTTACGACATGGTTGGGTAAGTGATTTAAAGACAACAATTGTGGGTCACACACCATAGACCATTTCGATAGTGTTCTTGTTCTTCTCTTTTTCCTTTTTTTATCGCTCAATTGAAATAAAACCTGGGGATGATGCAATGCTGCGATATGGCACAACCGTCGTCCATTGTACACAACTCGGGAACAAAAAGAAACCAATTCAGGGAACGTTCGTTCCTTCACAACGTTTCTTTCAACGCACTTGGTCTTTACCATCCTGTATATTCAACACACATTTCCTTTCATCAAACTAGGGCATTTCCATAACAGTATTTGCAATACTGCTTCTTCGACGTCATTTCACCATCTTAACTAGAGACAAACAAACAACAAAATAGGAAAACAGCCCTGAGAACCCCGTCCACCAAATTTCAGTTAGCACGGCATCCAAGATTCTTTTCCGGGGAGTGTGCAGTGCAGCTGACGCTGCTCAGACCATATACCGTCGCCAGTCTCACTCAACTCTTGCGCATTCCATTCTACGCTACGTGACAATGCAAAAATGAATGAATCAAACCCGCCCAGAGAGCGTCTTGTGCGAGGGGACACACGATATAGAGAACAACAAAACACACAGGGGACACCACCAAAGTTGGAGAGAACGTTTCCACCACGGCAGCCGCGCCGTTACGCGCTTTTTTTTTTCCTCCCCCCCACTGCACACCTCCGACACCACGGGAACGTTCACCGTCCCGTTGCCCTACACTGGCGTTTCTTTTCAACCCCCCACCCTATTCCTCGCTCCCCGGACATTCGACCGATCACAAAGTGCAACCTCTCGTTACCGTCGGGTGCCCCTCTTCATCCCCGGGGCGCCAACAACAAAACAAAAACACCACCGACGCCGTCGTCTCGCGTCACCTCACTCAACTGAGCGGAAAATACACGTACATCCAGAATGACGACACCGCCTCCACAAACAAAAACCAGACGTCAGACGTCAGGTCGAAAGAGGGCACCGTACGTCGTGGCGCGTGGTCTCCTAACTCACCTCGCGCGTACAAATACAATGCAATGCGTGTCTCCTCACGTTCACACACACCTCCACGCTCCACTTTTACGTCGCCCAACCAACCAACTAACTTAACGCACCCGCTCGGCGTAGAAGCAGCTGTAGGCGGCAACGTGTTTCTCACCCTCGCCACCAACGGTGTGACATCCGACAGTCGCGGTTTGCTTTCCGTTCCACACCTCCGGCCATACCATACAAAGGGGACAAAAAAAATATATATATATATATATATATATATCAAACAAGCCAACTCCAGCGATCCGCCCCCCTAACACCAACACGTCTCGAAACACCCACGCCCACGACCCGGCTGTGGCTAAAGTGCGTATCCCAACGTCACACCAAAACCAAAGGCGCCGGCGCCGCACCACACCACAAGCTACAGCTACAGCTGTGCCGCCGTCCACCCGCTCACAACAACAACAACAACAACAACAACAACAACAATTCCGCCCTTCCCGCAAAGGCATTTCGGTGGCCCTGAAAAGGGCCGTTTTTTCTTTTCTTCGCCGCGCCGCGGACGAGCCTCCTATTTCCAAGAGCCACCTCCTTACTTGGAGCTCGTGTACTTGGTCACCGCCTTCGTGCCCTCGCTCACCGCGTGCTTGGCCAGCTCGCCAGGCAGCAAGAGCCGCACAGCGGTCTGGATCTCGCGGGACGTGATGGTCGAGCGCTTGTTGTAGTGCGCCAGGCGAGAAGCCTCGGCCGCAATGCGCTCGAAAATGTCGTTCACGAAGCTGTTCATGATGCTCATCGCCTTCGAAGAGATGCCCGTGTCAGGGTGCACCTGCTTCAGCACCTTGTAGATGTAGATGGCATAGCTCTCCTTCCTCTTGCGCTTCTTCTTCTTGTCGCCCTTCGAAATGTTCTTCTGCGCCTTGCCAGCCTTCTTGGCGGCTTTCCCGCTAGTCTTGGGCGGCATCACGAACAAACAGTCAGTCAGTCAGGCGCTCCGCTCCAGTCAGCGTCTCCCCACACAGTGGCACCCGCCGCACGCCGCCGCCGCACCTTTACCAGCTCGCCCTGCTGCGGCCGCCGACCAATGGGGCGCGCGCGCAACCGGCCGCCGCACCCGAGCCCATAAAGGACCCCCACCCCGCCGGCGCCGGCACGCACTCCGCTGCTCGACTCGCTGCGGCTCGCACCGTTTGGGGCGTTGTGCTTTTCTTTCTCGCTTCTTTCCAAACTAGCCCATCGCCATGTCCGGACGCGGAAAGGGAGGCAAAGTCAAGGGCAAGTCAAAGTCCCGCTCAAGCAGGGCTGGGCTCCAGTTCCCGGTCGGCAGAATCCACCGCCTCCTGCGCAAGGGAAACTACGCCGAGCGCGTCGGCGCCGGGGCGCCCGTCTACCTCGCCGCCGTCATGGAGTACCTCGCGGCTGAGGTGCTCGAGCTGGCCGGAAACGCGGCCCGCGACAACAAGAAGACGCGCATCATCCCGCGCCACCTGCAGCTCGCCATACGCAACGACGAGGAGCTCAACAAGCTCTTGTCGGGCGTCACCATCGCACAGGGAGGTGTCCTGCCCAACATCCAGGCCGTCCTGCTGCCAAAGAAGACCGAGAAGAAGGCCTAAAAGAGAGACAGCGCAATCGGCAACCGCCGCGTGCTCCCTTGGCACGCAGCGCGCCATTTGCCGCCTCGGCTCAAAAAACAAAACACAATCGGCCCTTTTCAGGGCCACCACACAAACCTACGTCCAAAGCAGAATTCCAGTCGTTCGTCGCACCACTTTTCTCTCTCTCTTTCTGTGTACGGTTTTTTCCTTCTTACACACACAGGCGCCGCCATCTTGTACACACGTACTTGGCCACCTCCTCCACTCAACTCCACGCACGCACAGTCTCGCGACCATTAACCAGCACACGTGGCGCACAACAACACACCTCAAAAATAACCCCTCGGCACTCAGCCGCGCCGCAACACACAGCCCATCCACCGACAAGAAGCATACAAGCAAAGAGGGAGGGGAAGGAAGGAAGGAAGGAAGGAAGGAGCTCACACAACGCAAGGGCACGCTTCCTTCCCTCCCAACCGCACCGCACACCACGTCAAAAAAACCCTCCAAACAAAACTAAAAGGCCAAGTAGACTAAAAAGGAAAAGAGAAAAAACCAGCAACACAGACTCTTTCGCACTTTTCAACTTCCGAACACTGTGGTGGCCCTGAAAAGGGCCGTTTCTCAATCTCTCTCTTTCCTTCCTTCGGTCTCACACCGCCTAACCGCCGAAACCGTACAGGGTGCGCCCCTGCCTCTTCAGGGCGTACACCACGTCCATGGCCGTCACAGTCTTGCGCTTGGCGTGCTCAGTGTACGTCACCGCGTCGCGGATCACGTTCTCCAGGAACACCTTCAGCACTCCGCGCGTCTCCTCGTAGATCAGACCAGAGATGCGCTTCACGCCGCCCCTGCGCGCCAGGCGGCGGATCGCGGGCTTCGTGATGCCCTGGATGTTGTCGCGCAACACCTTGCGGTGCCGCTTGGCGCCACCCTTGCCGAGCCCCTTTCCTCCCTTGCCGCGGCCTGTCATTCTTCTTCTTCTTCAAGCGTCTCAACCACAATAATATAAAAAACAAGAAAGCAAGGCAAGCTCCTCACCCGGCGCTAGCGAGTCGGCTACGGTTGTGGCGCCCAGCGCGCGCGCCGCCCCCCTATATAGACTCTGGGGCCCCGCGGCCCGCCCTCCCCTCCCCCCACCACCGCGCACCGAGGGCATATAAGCGCAGCACCCGGGGCGCGCGGGCCCGTTGTCAAGGCAGCACCGGACGCCGTCGCGCACGCATATCCTCCACGCCGCATCCGCATCCGCAGTAGCCATGGCCCGGACAAAGCAAACGGCCCGCAAGTCCACCGGCGGAAAGGCGCCGCGCAAACAGCTCGCCACCAAGGCGGCGAGGAAGAGCGCGCCCGCCACCGGCGGCGTCAAGAAGCCCCACCGCTACAGGCCGGGCACCGTCGCCCTGCGAGAAATCAGGCGCTACCAGAAGAGCACAGAGCTGCTCATCCGCAAGCTGCCATTCCAGCGCCTAGTGCGCGAGATCGCCCAGGACTTCAAGACCGACCTGCGCTTCCAGAGCTCCGCAGTCATGGCCCTGCAGGAGGCCAGCGAGGCCTACCTCGTCGGCCTCTTCGAAGACACCAACCTGTGCGCAATCCACGCCAAGCGAGTCACCATCATGCCCAAGGACATCCAGCTCGCGCGCCGCATCCGCGGCGAGCGCGCCTAAACCCGCACACCGCCAAACAAACAAAACGGCCCTTTTCAGGGCCACTAACGTCTCTCCGTCGCGAGCAAAACTTTGTCGGTCGCAACGACTAGTTCCCCACTCACTCTCCAGTCCAGTCCAGTCGTCCCACCCCCGGCCCGGCCCGGCCCGGCGCCGCCGTTTCCAAAAAAAAAAAAAAAAAAAAAAAAAAGCACCGCACCGGCCGAGCCAAGTCGCAAGCGTCAATAGCGCCACCCACACAGGCCACGGCACAAAACGTGACGCCCGGAAAGCAAAGCAAAGCAAAGCAAAAAAGACTATTCCAAAACCACCACCAAGACAAACAAACAAACGCGGCGCAAAATAAATAGGTAAAAATAATAAAAGTAAAATACACTTTATGTAACACCAACCGCGGCGCCGCCGCCCACGCCCGCCAACGACCCCACAATCCAACCACCGCGGCACGCAAACACCATCCACACATGAAACAAACAAACAAACGCCAGCAAGCAAGACAGACAGACAAGGCAACCGACCGACCACGACACGACAATCAACACCTTCCCGACGTGCTTTGATGGCCCTGAGAAGGGCCGTTTTTGTTTTTGTCCGGGACCGCGCGACAGCCTCTGGTTGCGCGCCGGCCACCAGGCGACGGTGTCAACCGCCAACCCTTCCCTGCCCTTTTTACTTCTTCTTCTTGGGCGAAGCCTTCGCCTTAGACGGCGTCGCCGTCGCCTTCTTCGGGCGCGGCGCCTTCGGCTTCTTCGTCGGAACCTTGGCGGCCTTCTTCGCCTTCGACGGCGACTTGGCCTTGGCCGGCTTGGCCGCAGCCGCCTTCTTCGCACCCGCGGGAGCGGCCGACGCCGCAGACGCCTTCTTGGCGGCGCCCGCCTTCCGACCGGTCGCCGCCTTCACGCCGCCAGCCTTCTTTGCGCCGGCCGCACGGGCCCCCTTCTTCTCCTTGCTGGCCGGAGCGGCGCGCTTCTTCTTCGCACCACCGCCGCCACCACGAGCCTTGCCGCCCTCGGCCGCCCCGCCGCCGGCGCCGGCAAGCTTGAAAGAGCCCGACGCGCCCTTCCCCTTCGTCTGCACCAGCTCGCCAGCCACGACGGCCGACTTGAGGTACTTCTTGATAAAGGGCGCCAGCTTCTCCGCGTCCAGCTTGTAGTGCGCGGCAATGTACTTCTTGATCGCCTGCAGCGACGACCCGCCGCGCTCCTTCAGACTCTTGATGGCGGCCGTCACCATCTCAGAGGTGCGCGGGTGCGCAGGCTTGGCGCGCGGCTTCTTCGCAGACGACGCAGACTTGGCCTTCTTCGTAGTGCCGGTGGCGGCGGGTGCCGCGGCAGTCTCGTTCGTAGCCGCCTGGTCTGCCATCTTTTGCCTGTTCTCTTTTCTTTTTTTCCCCTTGGTTTCGCTTCCTTCTCTCCTTCGACGACGCACAACAGCGAGGGGCGCGCAGCAGAGAATAGCCGCGCACGCGCCTGGCCCAGCCAGTGTCGCGGGCGGGCGCGGACGGCCGAGAGAGCGGCCGCCACTCGGCGCGCCGCCGCGCCGCCGCGCCGCGCCTCCCGCGCTTGCTACCGCCCAACGTCCGACAGCCTGCGCGGAGCAGCCCCCAACCTGCGCCGCAACCACCCGCGCCATTCAAACCACCGAGGATGGGGCTACACACACCGACACCACGGTCGCCAACCAGTCGCCGCGGCGGCGCCGCAAACCACGGCCAAACTGCAGCCACCGCGCGCCACAGCCTGGGTCGGCCCGCCGAGAATCGCCGCCCCCGCCCAAATGCCGCCCCCACAGCCCCAGCCGACGACCCGCCACAATGGCCAAACCTTCGTCAAAACTCCCACACCGTCGCCGCGGCAGCCCGGCCACCGCGGCCGGCGCCACAGCCACACGAGCCGAGTCGTGCGGCGATGACGGCCGTGCACAAACGCACCTCCGCCGCCCCATCGCCTTCCGCCGTTTTCCCGATCGGCCCGCAGCCGTCGGGCCACGGCCGCGGGCCGTCCTCCTCCTCTCGCCTCGCCCGCCAACACCCACAGCCCTTCCAACACATTTTTTTTTCTTTTTTTTTTTTTTTTTACTTTTTTACGATCGCCGCCTGCGCAACATGGCACCGGCCGACGGAGCGCCAACCCCCCCGCCACAGGCGAAAACAAAACAACGATAAACAAACAAACAAAATAAATTTACCAGCCAGCCCCAACTACAGACACACCGAATCTGCCCTCACAGCCGACCTTACACGCCTCAACGTCAAAACAAAGGTGGTTTCTTTCTTTCAACGGTTACCTTACCTTAGGTTACGTCAGGTTAGGCTAAGAAGGCGTCAGGGTTAGGTTAAGCGTTGACGTGACGTCACGTCTTAACGTAGGCGTTAAGCTAAGGTTGCGGTCACGTACGTTAGGTTAAGGCGACTTGGGGGTTGGCCTAAGGGCTTAGGTTAGGTTACGTTAGTTTAGGTGGCTGCGTTAACGGCTTAAAGAAGTTTAGGAGGTTAAGGCGTCGAGGCGGCCGCACCCCCTTAGCTGCTGCGGCTCGGCCACGCCACGCTTTGGGGTTTCATAAGGTCGCGCGGCGGGTCGTCGGCACGCCGCAAAGGACAAAACTGCAAGACGACGTCGAAAAACAAACAACAGGTAAAAAATAAATAAGTAAAAATAAACGACGCCGACAGGCGGGGATCAGCAGAACGAGCAGATTCCGGAGAGCGAACGAGACACACACACACACACACACACACACACACACACACACACACACACACACGCACGCACGCACGCACGCACACACACACAAACCCCCCCGAGCCGAGAGAGCACAGCACCACCACGTGTCGGCCTCCGCTCACCCGACTCGGCTGGGCTGGGCTGGGCTGGCGGCCGGGCCGGATGCACGTACACGTACGGCTACAGCCACTACCCGTACACAGCCGCTCTTCACGCAACACCAGCCAAATGGCGCGCCCGCGGCTCGTCGCGGTCGCGGTCGCGGTCGCGGTCGCAACGCCACGCCGGCACACTTTCGGCACCACCGTTTTCGCGCGCACCGCAAACAAAAACGCAGCCGACACACACAGAAAAAAAAAAAAAAAAACAACACAGAGCGCGAGAGACGGGCGGCGGCGGCGCACCTTTCGCCAGCCGGCAGGCAATCGACTCGCCCAGTACGACAAACGTGCACGCCACCCCACCCACCAACCAACCAACCAACCAACCAGTCGTCGTCGTCGTCGTCGTCCCGAAATCAAACAAACTCTCAAAAGCACAGCCCCTGCTGCCAACGGACGCAGGCGCCACGCAGCTCCCTTCCCGCCACACTCGATTCGCAGCGCAACTCACCCGGCACACCGTCAAACGACGGGCTGGGCTCGCCGCATCGCCGCAACCTACACACCTTCCCCGCCACGACGCACAGCCCCACCAGACGCCCGTGCCGCAACGACACTACTGCACTACCACTACCGCACTACTCCTCTCGCCCTTGCCATACACGACACAACACGCCAAAAAATGAAAATCCAAATACAAACAAAAACACCGCCCCCACGACCCAAACACACGCGAGGCAAGGCACGCAGCAAACGGCGTCCCCTCCGCGTCGCGCCATCAACCTACACACACAAGGCAACCAACAACAAACAGCCAGCCAGCCCCACTCTCACGCCGCAAAAACAGAAAACACACCGAAACCGCCAAACGCCGCACATTCGCGCTTCGCACTCACCACACACCTCTCGGCATCCGTTTCGCACACAACGACGCGACGCACAATACATCATCACGGGCTACGCACGCACACCGCGACCCACTTTTTTACGACGCCCTCGGCAGAGCACACGTGCCCACGCCCACACACAGTCGACACAACGACGCAGCGCGCAGCAGACGCGGCCGCAACACATACCTCCCCGACGACGCGCCAACACCGCCAGCCACTGCTCACTCGCCCAAGCAACCCGTGCACACAACTGCCACACGCGTCCACCACGCCGCCGCCAACCACCCGCCCGCCAGGGGGCGCTCACGTCCGCGACAACAGCGCGGCACCGCCGGACCGGGCCGAACCGAGCCGAGCCGCCGCCTCCTCTCCACTCGGCACGCCACGTCCTGCTTGCAAAACACATGGCTCGTCCCTCTGTACACACAACGCGCCTGCCTGCGGTCGCCGCCGGCATCTATCTACCTGCGCATCGGAGCCAGGCCGGCAAGCCCACACTTAAATAATGCACTTCACCAGCCAAACAAACCCACTCTTCCTTTCTTTGCACAGCGCATGCAACAGCAGCCCCAGGAGCCGGGCCCGCCGCCAGCGTCTCCTCCTCCTCTGGGCACAGCCAGCCAGCCGTTCCCACCGCCCCGCCCCTGCTCTGCAGAACAAGAAAAAAACGAAAAAGTACCAACACACGCACCCAAAGCGTAAGCCACACAAGACCAGCCTCTCCAAGGCCACACACACGCAAAAAAAAAACAAAAAAAAAAAAAACAAAAACACTACAACAAAATAAAATAAAATGAAAAAGAAAAAGCAAGCTGTCGCCTCGCCCCCGCCCGTCCCCCCACCCCACCACATTCGCCCCCTCCGCTTGTTTTCCTTTCTACAATTTCCCTCTTTTCCACCCAATATCCCGCCGCGGTTTACGGGCACCGGCCGATTTTGCGCCCGCCCACATGTGTGCCTACTCCCCACCACCATTCCCTCCGCAGCCCGCAGCCCGCTTTTTCCCCCCTCCCTGCCCACACCACACCGACGGTGCTGACGTCGACACGCACCCAAGACAGGGGCCACGACCGTCTTTTTTCCTGGGCCCATCCCCGCACCGCACCTCCTTCCAATCATCAACGCTGTGGCGCCTGTGTCCGCGCGAGACGCGTGCGCGCCGCCTCTCTCAACATCCGTCCGCCGTCCGCCGTCCGCCGTCCGGCCCCGTTTTTCGGCCCCCAGGCCATCCGTCAACCACCACTGCCCCTGCCCCTGCCCCTGCCCGCCCCGCACCACACCACACACCGCTGCTTGCCCCGGCCGTTGCCACCAAAGGCGCCAACCGCAGCCCGCGCGCGCCAGAAACTACAGGGACCCAGCCGACCGACGAAAATCAGAGCAATTGGCCGGGAGGATCAAAAAGAGAGCTCCGAAAACCACCGTAGCGAGGCGTGGGAGGAAACGTTACGAGAAGCAGGAAGGGACCAGGAAAAATTCTGGAAATTTCTTAAAACTCGTAAACTAGACACGAAACATCTACATCTACATGGGGAAGGAACGACCCCACAGACCGAGCTGAAGCACTGGCGGATTCACTAGAAAGGCAATTCCAAGCACCAGAAGCGGTAGATGACGAAACTGATGACCACCAGGAAATGGTACTCAGAAGGGTAAAACCGCATCCTAAGTGCCCCGATCAGAACATCTTTCACAATCCAATAAACGCAGAAACCCCGTATCTTATCACATCACAAACATACACACATCCTAAGAAGGCATCAGGCCCAGATTCCATCAAACCGCAACTACTACATCACCTACCTCCAGCAACTATCAATTATCTATCTAACATCAATATATAATGCTTGCTTCAGACTAAACTACTTGGAAACAGGCCCGAGTCATCACATTACCAAAGCCAAACAAGGACTTATTATTTCCGCAAAACTATAGGCCAACTTCCTTGGAAAGGTCCTCGGAAAGCTCATTCAAACTGAACTGAAGAAATTCAATTCTTAAAGGATAACAACATAATCATCCCACAACAATTCCGATTCCGCGAAGAACACAGCACCACCCACCAGGTGACCAGACTAGTCGAGCACATATGTCAGGCCAGAAACATTAGACACAGTACTGGAGCAGTCCTGCTTGACATCGGATAACGCCTTATCTACAAGCTCCACCAGTACAACTGCCCCATCCACATTATTGCTTCTTTTCTCCGCAACGGAGCATTCTATGTCCATGTACCAGGAGCGGCAAGTAACACTAGATCCATAGAGGCTGGAGTCCCGCAAGGCTCAGTGCTGGGGCCCATTCTCTACTCAATATACACAAACAAACAGCTGGGAGGACACTTGTCACTATTTGCAGACGACACTGCAGTCTACCGCAGCAGTTCTAACCTGCAATATAGAGTCACAAAAATAGAGCAACACCTACAATCCATCCAGAAATGGGCTAACCAATGGAAACAAAAAACAATAAACGCGGAGAAAACCCAAGCAATACAATACGATTCACATTCAAAAAGAATACCTCCTAACCTGCATATACGCCTCAGAAATAACAATCTTCCATGGTCAGGCACAATAAAGTATCTAGGCATCAAGCTGGACAAGAGGTTGACATTTAGAGACCATGTTACACACGTTTGTAACAAGGCTGCAGCAGCAATATTCAGACTGTACCCAATCATCAAAGGAAACAGAATAAATATGCGCGCCAAAAAGAAAATCTTCAAAACCGTCATAGGAACCAGCCATCACTTACGGCTCTGAAAATCTGGTCAATGGCCGCAGACACCAAACATAACAAGAGTAAAAAAGGGTGCAGAACAAATACTTCAGAATTACTGCTGATGCCGGCCGGTACCAGACAAACCGAGACATATACACAAACCATAACATACTCAATCAAAATCCCGGAAATCATCCAAAGAAAAATCCATAAAGTTGTTTTTGTTGTTTTTTTTTTTTTTTTTTTTTTTTTTTTTTTTTTTTTTTTTTTCCCACCAAACCACGGATTCGAACCACCCACTCATCAGAAATCTGGGACAAAATCCACCCGACCCAAGAACGACATTTCCCATCACGACAAAACACCACAAACTACAACATACCATGATAAACAAAAATAAAATACAAACACCATAACACTCACTCAAACAACAAACATCTACACACACCCAAGAGACCCATCATTTTGTTACCCAACATAATCAGACAGAAGGCAGGGATCAAGGACAGATCCGGTCCTTCGAGTACAGGGGGTAAAAAATACCCATCAGACCAGCTCTCTCTCTCTCTCTCTCTCTCTCTCTCTCTCGTCTCCTCCTCGCTTCTCCGTGCCGACGCTGCCCCGCACACGCGTTCGCGTTCGCGCTCGCGTTCGGCCGACACCACACGACAGGGTCTTTGGTGCCCCCGCCACTGCGCGCACGCACGCCTCCTCCTCTTCCTTAGTTCTTTTTCGCTTTTCTTTTCTCCCCCGCCCCCCGCTCTCACCGCCACATCATCCCGCAACCCTTGGGGGATGTTTCCCAACATCAACGCGCCCCAATTCCACTCTCTGCCCGTGCCGCACTCTCCACTTTGCTTCTCCCCGTCCCCTACACACACGACTACCGAAACCCCGGTGACACACCTTCTCGTAGGACAGGGGTGCGTGCGTGCGTGCGTTGTCTTGACGGTGACAGCAACAGCAACGGATCCGTCCATCCCATTCCCCCCCACTCGGTAAAGAACCATTTTCAACCCACACTACACAACAAGGGGGGCACCACACGAACGCGAAAGAAAATCTGTCTCGCGTGTGT
>NW_026062732.1:0-69605 GCF_023897955.1 Schistocerca gregaria | reverse complement strand
ACACACGCGAGACAGATAATTTAGGCTGTTCGGCATTTAGTTCAGCTATAAATCAATCTTTCTCCAGCTTTTGTTTTTTTTTTCTATTTCTGGTGCATCAACTATTTCTCTGATTTATTTATGATAACCAAAATGAATGTCTTCTCTTAATGGTATCAACTACACCGAGAATAAAAAGAAGTATCTCAACCCATCATGCGGTCCATTTGGAATATCTTCAACTAGACAGAAAAACATAGCAATAGTGTCTGTACGCCTCACTACCGTCATGTTTTTCTTGACTTTATGCCTACTTACTGACTTCATTAATCAATTTTAGCATTTATATTATGTCGGCCATCAATAAATTCACTTACTTCAGTTTATCCTCCATATCATATTCAATCATAGGAATTTTACATTCTCCTTTGTTGAATCCCTAGTCTGCCTCGTTATATTTTTGTTTGTTTATTTTTCTATCATGATCGTTTCTAGTCCTTGTTTATATCCGATAGATTTAACGAAATATTTTAAAGGTTATCATCTTGATCATACAGCTCTTCACCTACCTGTTTCATCATCTTTCATGTCTACCCTATAGGCTTCAATATGCTTCAATATTTATTGTTCTATGAAAAGCTATGTCTTATATATTGAGCATATTTATCATTGTCCTGAAGGTTTGATGCAATTTATTGATGTTTATCCAGACTTTACGTTAGAGTACTAATTCGTCGACTAGCTAGATAAATCAAGCCTTTTTTCAGTATAGTTCTATAAATGTTTATATTCTATATAAACAAACTTCCAGTCTAACAAAGAAAATTATCTGAATTTCTTCAGTCCCCGAAGGTATGCTTTTTTGGCCATGAACGAGAATGTACAAAGGTAGCATACTTTTTATATGATACACACGGTACAATATGATTTTTTTAATGCGCAATAAAAAGGTTCATTATTTATGTGGTACGACATATACATTTTGTTTTTACAGTTATCTTTCTCTACTGAACATTGAATTATCTACTATGAGCTCATCTACTCCCCAATCCTCGTAACTTCCATCAGGCAATTTTCTGCGAATGATAAGTGGAATTTTTTTTTGATTGAGTTCCTTGATAGCTATTTGCAATGGATCTGTCTCTCCATTGAGTTCTACCATGATGGGCGCGTTCATGCTAATTTGTGCTGCTCTGGCACCCAAAACGCGTGCTCGTTCATATTTTGTCAAGAATGGTGTAGTGATTCTAGCTTCTTTTCGTCTTTTTTCTTCTGATTCTATATCCATATGGCTATCATTCTGGTCTTCATTTATTCGGTCGACATCATCGGCCGATTCGAACACCTGACTTCCGTAGTCATCAGTGGTTTCCATATCGACATAGTCTATCTGAATATTATGAAATAATAAACAATTAAATGTAGAGAGAAAAAGTATGTTTTAGTGCTTCCCTCTCCGCGTCTATAATTTATCCTGTAGTTTAGACCAATAAGCGCACATTTACACTGAGAATAGAGAAGCGATCGCAATGATTTTTGGTTTGATAAGGTCGAGGCCATAATAGATTCGGATTAGTATGACACTCAAGTATGGAAATTCGCGGAATTTTGTTATGTATGAGTAGAGTAGGATAAGAAGGGCGCGGTTGATGCGGATGTTTCCTTTCCTTACCCCACACTCATATATATAAAAAGATACAACTTGTGAGACGGGTACTTACTCTGACATCTTGTCTAGAGTACGACCTATCGACTCATATGCGTTGACAATCTCAATAGAAATTTATTGGCCTGATCGACGCTTAAAAAATGACTAGAAAAATTAAAATTTTTTCTCAATTCGGCTCTCTGACAAAGCAGTTTAATATAAGAAAGCACCCGTTGCGGATGCACATTAGATAGGTCAGTTTTTTAGCTGAATGGAAATGCATTAACGTACACACGAACAAGGCCTGCAGATGTATCGTACACACATACATTGTGAATGTGTGTGCATTATAGCATCTCTTTATTGATGGTGAGATTAAGAGCAGATTAAAAAATTGATATAGTTTGTTGAAAACAGGTGTCAAGAAATATAAGGAAACGATATATGAGACTTGAAATAAAATGTTGATATGTAGGCCAGGTGGTTTCTCGCCTTTGGAATGGTGAATATTTCCGGGCATTCGAATGATGATGCATATACGAATGTCGTGATAGCTTATGGCCTGAAGCCTGTTAAAAAATTGGTATACTTATACAAAATTTTGAGAGCAGTTTAAAAGTACAGATGTGCTTTTGGATTGAAATTTTTATTCTGAAGTACGAGACGGGTCTGCATTATGTGATGGATGTTAATAAGATAAATTTTAGAAAGGTAGATGTTAGCTAAAATTGAAGGTATCAAAGAGAATGACTTGAATTAAAAAATTTCGATTCAGAAATAAAAGGCATCAATTGCTGGCTCTTCAGCTAACGAAACTCAGGCAAGAAGTGAAAAACATAAATTGGTGATTTATCACGTCTGAACGCTGAACTACGCGATTTTAAAAAGAGACGAAATTACCCGATCAAAACCAAGATCGCAAAATGATATTTGACAATTCACAACCAGTCGAAAAATTTTCTGCTGGATCTTCCATTGAAGAGGCAAGACCAAATAGAGGCTATCAGCGAATAAAAATAATAAATATTATATAGAAAATATAAGATAAAATGCTATATATATAAAAAAAAGTTGCAAAAGGACATATTAGGAATATAGAAGAATGAGAAGCATGTTGAGAGAGAGGTCTTGAATGTAATATGAATTGAAAATCGATAACAGATATAAGTTTACGATTGAAAGGTATAAAAACAGATGATATGCGTTAAGTATGTAAAGAAATATCTAAACACCGGATACATAAGACAGCACTTAAAATCACCTTTAAATAATTCTTTGTTGCGATTTTGACTCAAATTCGATCGCTATCTGTTCATAGTGTTTTGATTATTGTTATAGAGGCTATTATGTTTTGGTTTGTTTGAGATGTGACCATATATAGTTCTTTCGATAATGATCGATATAGTTGATTATTTTGCCGTGATATTAGATACAAAAATTGCTTTTAAAAGAGCTAATTCATTGATATTGTGTATAAGTATCATTGAATGAACAATCTGATATTAAAAGTTTCAATATTTAACTCATCATGCTGCACCGCTCTGAATGTTTCCAATTTACCGTGAGCAATAGCTGTTTAAGTTTTTCAGGATAATAGTGCTTACTATATTGCTTTGTTGTTTCTAAAAAAAATTTAACAAAAAATTAGCATTTCGGGAACTCATTGATTTCAATTACCTTTATAACTAGGTTGATTGAGGTTATTAGTATAGAACTGAATATACACGGTTCTAGAGCATTGGATATTTAAATTTTGTGGTAGCTACACATGAAACGTACATAGGGCAATGCTCCTATATAGGATTTGTTGCATTTATCATGGAAGTTTAAGGCAGAGTCGGTCAAGCTGAAACTTCTTAATCTTATCGCTAGAATGTTCATAAATTAAAGGTTTTTGAATTTGAAGCAAACAAAAACTAACATTATTCCACACCCTTCAGACGAATTAGAAGTAATTAACAAGCCTTGTCCAAATTTTATTTCTAATGAATTTCTCACAGCTGTGTGCCCTGTCCAGCTTTTCCGCCCTATTATAAAAGCCTATCGAACGGCGACGCAAAACGATTTTTTTGAAACGCATGAAGGCAACCCTTGTTTTATATTTAGTTTTATTCAGCATCAGTAGCAGTTAAGTCGAGTGCTGCCGTCAATGTTCTGTGAAAAGTTTTGTATAAAGATGTGTGTAGCCCTAATAGTACACATGACTTTGAGTGCTCGTTTTGTATTTTTTTAACAAAAATAATAATGACAAAATATATGAACAGTTTTTTGGCTAATTTCTACGTAAATCTAGGTATGACTAAAATGCTCTGCGAACCAACTCTCAATTCAACTTAACCATATACTCTATTTGAAACTAGATTTTTCCATATATTGGTTTTACTATTTTATGCTAAAAGATAACTTTACGAGCTGACTCCCACAATAAAAACGATTAAACTACTTAACTTCTTCATTTGAAATTTCTGTTTAGAAATCTATTCAAAGTGGTAATTCTATTCTTGAATATAATGAATTTATTGTAAATACACATATTTTTTAACAAATTCAACATTTATTAAATGTAAAGTTTCCATTATATATGGATGTGATAACGAATTTTTTAGAAGAATAAGTTTGAATTCTTAAAACTACAGCCAGAATTAGTTAGACATACATAACAACTCGCACCTTTTTGGTTTAAATGACTGTATACATAGAGTTTTTCCGTCTGCGTTTAATGAAATATTTTTATTGGTAATAATTACACATATACCCGATGATAGGTAATCATCGCTATTATGAATAAAGCTGTGGTTTATAATATTGGGGTCTTATTTGGAAATTTATGAAAATTTTTTTTACAAAATTCTAAATTTGAATTCAAAAAACAGATGCTCTGACAAAAATATAATCTCATTTAAACCTGATAGATCAAGCAGAAATATTGGCTACACATATCAAAAATTCACAACTGTATTTCTGACGTGATGAAATATTTATATAATCTAGTCATCATCGATAAATAGAATAAAAAGAGAATTTTCATAGTTTATATCGCAATAATTTGTCATATTTTATTGCACATTAAAGTCGTCCCTGTCCTATATCTATGTAGAATCGGTCATCTAGACGAAAATTAAAATAATTTATAGAGATATTTGGATGCCTAGATCTGAAGTTTCAAATAGGCTTTAAAAAGCGTGTATTCAGAAGTAGTTATACTGATGAGCAGTCAAACGCAATTTATGTGGCAAAAATTCTCATAGCCAATTTACCATTTCTACATTCAAATAGTGTACATAATCTATTAGCGTGGCTAGATACAAATAAATTGTACCTATATTTAGAGCGAACGTTTTTATTCAAACATCAAAATTAAGAATTTTATTATTCAAAAATAGATTTGTTTTGCATTGGTAAGAGGATATTTATGATAAACAAGATAAGTTTTACCTTTCTTGACTTGAATTTCGTATAAATACGCATAGGGTGTCTTTAGTAATGCGGGTGTATGGATGTATAGTGGAATATAATAGTGTAAATGTGTGCGCGTGTGTACAGGCATATGATGGAGTATGAGAGTTTTTGGATAATATTGTCGTGAGTGTGTAGGTATACGTGCATAATATGACGTGATGATTTTATATGGAATAGTACGAACGTGTATGCGTATAGGTAGTATCAAGAGTGTTTGTGTAAGGTATAGATATAGTTGTTGTGTGTGAATAATATATGACGTAGGAGTGAAGATTATATGATACTATGACACAATGAAGAGAATGTGTGTCGCGTGCGTACAGTTATGGTAGCGAGAATATGTAGATAATCACGGTGGTAGGAATTAGACAGGTAGTAGATGACAGTAAGGGATAAATGGTAGGTGATAAGGTAAATAGAATATGACCCATAATCCATTAATACACACTTTTTTGAATGTAATTTTGGGTTCAGTGCCATAACACATAACGACTATACAGAGCTACACGGACGCGTTCAACCACTTAACATCAGCCTCACAGTGTTTATCTCTACGACAACACTATTTATACATCATACGCCACCGTTAACAATTTGTAATCATTGTGTGCCACTTGTCTCTTTATCAAGATATAGTGTTACCATACCTTTTTTTATTGATAATTTAGATTAACATAAGGTTAATTCATAGTGCTGGTATATCATAACAACTCGGCTTAGACGTGTATGACAGTGTATTTGAAATCAGGATCACTGACAATTGTTATTCGGTAAGATGTATTCTCTCGTGTATATGTGTATTAGTATATCAATGTATCTACCGCACTCTTTTCCCTGTTAGTCAGCTTATATCTGTCCGTACATCTCATAGTGCCTTCTATAACACCTGATAAGTAAAATATGTTGAATTAACACTAGGTCATTGGTAAAAAAAATGAATGGGATAGATATATAGTAAAATGACAGAAAGTTAGAGATAATTATTGATATGAGGTAAGAGAGAACATACTAGAAAATAATAGATAATGACAGAGGAAAACAAGACAGCGTAAGGTAGATGAAAAGTATTGAGATCACGTACATGTGTCGGCAAAGGTTCCTGTTTTCGTTAAAATCAAGATCGATCATCAATAAACTTTCTTTCAGTATCTGATGTGAACGGTTATGACTGGTGTTTAGCTGATGTGATTATAGTCTTTGGTAATTGAGGAGGTTATACAGAAAATGTAGGTTACATGTCGATATTGAAAAAATATAAACTAGAACAGTAACTGTAGACCAAAAGAATAGAACGAGAAGCTATGATATGATTTATGAAGATTGTGTACTGTATAATACACAAGAACACAATAGATACATCTAATAATAAGTATGGTTAAGAGACTGGTCGATGATATAAATATGGTTAAAAAAGACTGATCGATGATATAAATATGGTTAAAAAGACTGATCGATGATATAAATATGGTTAAAAAGACTGATCGATGATATAAATATGGTTAAAAAAGACTGATCGATGATACAAATATGGCTAAAAAAAACTTGGTTAGGACTGGTTATTAATATTGAATTTATATAATCGGGTAAACGATTACTCAACATGAAATATTATGTACTGGAAAGAAACAAGTTTGCTTGATACCAACATATGAAGGTAGTTAATGGTTTGTTGATAGTGTCGATTACAATAATAGTCGAGATTTCGGCGATATTTTCGACCCACTCTGACAACGGATTTTCGAGAAAATTTATGGCCGAGTTGAACAAGGGACTGAAGAGTTCCAGTAAAATTTTAGAAAATTATTGTAACGACACAAGAATATTTTCTGACAATGAATCTTCGAGAAAATTTGTGGCCGAGTTGAATAAGGAATTGGATAATTCCAGTAAAATTTTAGAAGACTATTGTAACGACACAAGAATATTTTGCAATGATGATGATCAGATTGTTGCCATTTCATTAAGTGATGTTCAGCTGTCCGCTTTTCCTGCTAGTATTACGATAATTAAAGATACACTAGAGGGTTTAACAATAGCAAATGCTAATTTGAAAGATAACATTCCAAGTGAAATCTACAAACTGACAAAACTGCAAGATCTGAGATTAGGAGGGAACAGATTTGCTGGTAATTTAAGTGATGAGATTAAGCATCTGAGTGGATTACGTTATCTTGACTTAGGCGGGTCAGCTCTGTCTGGTTCTATACCTGACGGTCTGTGCTCGCTGACTAAATTGCAATACCTGATATTAAAAGATAACTATTTTGATGGTAGTTTAAGTGATAAAATTGGGAGCCTGAATCAATTATTGCATATTGATTTAAGTAATTTGGGTCTATATGGCCCGATACCTGACAGTTTGTACTCACTAACAGAGCTGGAGTATCTGTATCTGCAAGGTAACAATTTTAGTGGTAGTTTGAGTGATGAAATTAAGAATCTGACTAAACTAAGCCATCTTGACTTAAGTGGGTCAAGTCTATCTGGTTTGATACCTGACGGTCTTTACTCATTGACTGAATTGAAATATTTGAGATTAAAAGGGAACAATTTTAACGGTAGTTTAAGTGACAAGATTGGAAACTTGAGTGGATTGTATTACCTTGAATTAACCGGTTTAAGTCTATCTGGTTCGATACCTGATAGTCTGTACTCGCTGAACAGGTTGAAATATCTGGTATTGAGAGGAAATAATTTTAGTGGTAGCTTAAGTAATAATATTAAGAGTCTGAGTAGATTATTGTATCTTGACTTAAGTGGGTTAAGTCTAACTGGCTCGTTACCTGATGGTCTTTATTCGCTGACTCAACTAATTGGGCTGAGGTTAGGAGGGAGCAAATTTATTGGTAGCCTGAGTGATGAGGTTAAGGAGCTGAAGAAACTAAGTCATCTTGACCTAAGTGGGTCAAATTTGTCTGGTTCGATACCTGATGGCCTATATTCGCTAGCCAAATTGAAACATCTGGGACTGGGAGGGAATAATTTTGGTGGCGTTTTAAGTGGTAATATTGGGAAGTTGAGCAGATTGGAGAACCTTGACTTAAGTAGGTCAAATCTATCTGGTTCGATACCTGGTGGTCTATATTTACTAAATAGGTTAGAACGTCTGAGATTGGGAGGAAACAATTTTAATGGTCATTTAAGTAATAACATTAAGAAGCTGAATAGATTAAGGGATCTTGATTTAAGTAACTCAAGTCTATCTGGTAAAATACCTGATGGTCTGTACTTACTGGCCGAATTGAGGTCTATGAATCTACAAGAGAATAATTTTATTAGTCGTTTGAGTGCCAGCATTGGAAAGCTGAGAAAATTATCATACCTTAGCTTAAGCAACTCAAATTTGTCTGGCTTGATACCTGATACTTTGTATTCACTGACCGAGTTGAAATATCTGAACCTACGAGGAAACAATTTTAGTGGTCGTTTAAGCACTAAAATTGGGAAGTTGAGTAAACTAGAGAGTCTTGACCTAAGTGGATTGCATCTATCTGGTTCGATACCTGGTAGTCTATATTCGATGACCGAATTAAAATATTTGAACCTTGCTAACAATAATATCAACGGTAGTTTGTCGTCTGAGATTGGTAATCTGACTAATCTAATCAATCTGAGTCTGGGTTCCAATGAATTGAGTGGCACTATACCAAATGAAATTGGTAAGTTAACTAATCTGAAAGTTTTAGAAATGCGAGAGAATGAGTTTGAAGGTGATATTCCTGATTTGAGTGGTCTGATAGAGTTAGAGTATATGAACATTAGCTCAACAAAACACAGTTTAAATGCGAAATGTGATGATGAGATGTTACCTCCATCTATTGACAAAAAAAAATGCTTAGTTAGACCTGTGAATAGATTGTGCAATAACATTACACGGTGTGAATATAGCATTGAGCATATACCTAAATCATCAGCTGGTTCAATATTCTACACATCTGGATTGAAGATGGTTATTGTGATGGTTATGTATAGAGCTGGAATAGAGATGATATTAAATTCAAATTTGGAGCTATGATGTATGTGTGTATAAGGGATAATAGATAAATTGGTATAAATAAGAGTGGAACGATTGCAATTTAAATTAAGAGGTTAGTATTTTATAATTAGTTTTTACAGTTTAATATATTTAAGATGTAAGAAATATAACAAGTGTATATGCGAGGTGTGTAATTGAAGTAATGAGAAATAATTTAAAAATAAAAAAATGAGAAATTACGAAGAACGTATGGTTGAAAGATGTTTGGATAGAAAAAGAAATAGAATTACGAAGTGAAAATCTGCGATGTGTTTATTGTATAAGGATTTACGACTGGTTGATATTGTTGTGTTGAGTTAATATTTAAGAATTGCAGGTATGCATATAGAGATGTGAAGGTACGCAGATAGGACAAAAGAATGATGTGGTTGTAAGTATGTGGATAGGGTGAGGTGTAGTGGAGGGTATGTATAAGAATAGGTAAGGGAGGAGGGTGTGTGAAGGTATGTGGATGATAGTATGGATTCAGATATTCAGATATAGTAGTGTACGGAGTAGTAAGTGACATTTAGAAGAATAGGTGTAAGATAGTTGTGTGTTAGGGCGGAGAGGGCGTAGATAATATGATAGAGAGATAGTATATGGATGGCATGATTGATGGAATGTGAGTAATTATGATAGAACATGTGGGTTAGTATGATATAGTGTATGACATAGTAGAAGGGTATGTGTAGATGGTATAATATAGATAATATAAGTGTAGTAGATAGTATGGGTGGAAGTATATAGTTGATTAAATGGAGTGAATGTAGGTGGTATGGACATGATATAATGATGGGCTTATGGATGGTTGATAGGGATTGAAAATTGAGAGAATAGTTATGGTAGAGTTTGTAGATGTATGGGTAGAGTGTGATAGAGATTGAGAGTATATAGGATAGTTTGAATTGTTGAGAAGCGTATAGATATAACAGAGAGTTTGTGTGTATACAATATAAATAGAGATGATAGAAGAGTAGATAGATATCGATGCAATTTGAATTGAAGAGGATAAAGGATAAGAAGATATAAGATATGATATGATAGTGTGAAGGATAACAGTGTGAAGATAGAATAAGATGATAGGATAATAGGAGACAGTGTAATAAACTAGGATGGGAGATATGATAACGTGGGATGATGGGATAGGGATATTAAGATATCGAGATAGGATAGCATAATGATAGGATAGAGAGTGAGTATGTAGAGAGGTAGGATAATAGTGAGTGTGTCGAGATGTATGATGTGTAGAAGCATATGTATAGTAGGTGTATATTAGACAAAATAAGAGACTGTAGACTAGATAGAGTAGGAGTGGATGTTTGATTGTGTAGAGAGAAATGGATAGTATGATGGAGAGAATGTATAGATAATATATAGACAGCATGATGTATAGTTAGTGTGTATATATAATGTGAATAGGTGGTTATGGATTATATGGATTAGATAGAGTAAGAATAGATAATATGACAGGGTACGTGAGTGTGTGGATAAGACGGGGATAGTATGATAGGGGGTGTGTATAGATAGTATGATATAGGTTAAGTAGATGTGTATATAATTATGATAAGTTAAAATATTTGGATGTATAATAATGAAGAATGTATCTATATTGAATAATAATATTAGTACATTTTGGTAAGAGAGTTAAAGATAGATAGATGATGATAATTTAAATAACGAATTGAATATTGAAAATTATATAGAATGTATATAGATGAATAGACAATGATAATGGTATGATTAAATATCAGCTTTAAAAATATAAACAGACTAGTCAGATGGACGTTACTATAAAGATATAATCTATGTTTGCGTGTAAAGTTCAATTGGTAGACTATTGTAATATATTAATAGAACATGATGACAGATAAGGTTACCTAGTGGATCTATATTCAAAATATCAAATACCATTGTTGAATGTTTGTATGTGGACATTGTGTAATGCTCTAAACAGCACAGATAGTGTTAGAAAATAATAAGGATACAGAATATAAAATAACAGAATAGGATCTATAGGAGTATGAGGAAGAAATAATAAGTAAATAAGTCAGGATGTGTATATATAGGGTGAATATAGAAAGATATTAGAAGAAAATAGTGACAAATAATGAATAAAAATAAATTAAAAATTGAATAAATTGATAATAAAATAACAAATAATAATTTATGGTAAAATGAGGATAATAAGTATGAGAAATAATGTGTAGCGAATAAGAATAATGAAGATAAAATGTTATGAATAAGAAAAGAAAAGGATATAATAATAATGAGTAGTTATAGAGTTATGAAAAAAAAATAAATGAATTAGAATAAAGATAAACAATAAATTGAAAATAGGTGATTATAAATAAATATAAAATATAGGATGTATGAGGAAAAACGTACATTAGAAGAATAGAAAATACAAGCACAAAATTTGTCTTGACAATAGAAAAAATAACATAAATAGAAGGTTTGTATAAGATAAAACATCCAAGTAGTAGATGGTTATGTTACAGTTGAAATTTAGAATCAGACATATTGCAGCAAAAGTATCTATATTTTGTCTTGAATAATAGATAACTAATATGATATAGTTTTAGATATATATTAATAAAATACATAATAATGAATATGGAATATAAAGTGAAAATTATATAGTCAAATATTAATCTAGGCAGATGTATATATAAATACAATGAAATTATACTGTTATATGAAGTTCAAATTGTGAAAAATTTAATCATGTGAAGTGAACTGTCATATAGAATATGAACAAACAATACAAGTAAAAAATAATATTACACGTCTGAATTGTGTTATCAATACAAAACCTGACAATATAATAAAACGTTTTAAAAATAATAAAAACAATATATAACAACACTAAACCTATACCATCAAAATAGTATTATTATATAAATGGTATTTTTATATAACAGATAATCATAATGTGGTGTCAGAGAGTAATTCAATTATCACCTCTGTTTGCATAGATTGATATACAATGAATATTTATTTATGACGGTAACAATATACATAATAGATAAAAACGATATTACTATTATAATATACATGAAAATATATCGATAAATAGTGTTCAGAATATGCTTTTATAAATATTCATAATCAGAGGGATTTATGTTTATATATATTTGATAGTATTTAAGGTATATATATAAAATAAAAGAACAGACACATATAAAAATAAATATTTACGAGACGGACATTGTCTGACACAAAATGATCGGTAACAATTTGTCTTTGGTAAGATCAAATATGAAGGTGATGAGCAATTTGTCGATATTATCGTTTATAATGGTCGAAATTTCAGAAGATTTTTGGATCAATTCGGATAAGAATGCTTCAAAGATATTTATGGTAGAGTTGAACAAGCTGCTTATCAGTGAAATAATTTTGGAGGATAATTGTTAAGAAAACCCCAAAATGTTTGTTTTGTAATTATGATAGTTATATCACTTATATCGAATTAATTATAAGGCTGTCTGCTTTTCCTGTAAACATCAGGATAGTTAAAGGCGCACTAGAAAGTTTGACGTTGTACATAGATCTGAGAGACAATATTCTAAGTTGAATCTATGAACTGAAAAAATTGAAATATCTGAGTCTGCAAAGAAATAATTTTAGCGGTCGTTTGAGTACCAATATTATAAACCTGAGAGAATTGGTGTTTCAAATTAAATGATTTAGGCTTGTATGGTAATATACTTGACAGTCTATATTTATCGACTCAATTGCAATATCTGAATCTTGCTAAAAACAATATTAATGACAGTTTATCGTCCGAGATTGGTGGTTTGACTAATCTAATTAACCTGACTATTATCTAATGCTATTCACTTCTACATTTAGTTCATATTCATGTTGACTACCTTTCTCATAATTACATTAAACATATATAATAAACAAATAGTAACAATATTTATAATATCAATATATCATATCTATATGCTCTTATATACTCTTATTTTATCTAAATAAATTACTTTGATCATTTCAGTCAACATCTACCTCATATTCACATATTTCACATTCTAATCTATAAATAACAACTTTTCTTGCTCAACTTTCAATAAATCACCTACAATATTAAACAATATCATTCACAATACACACTTATCATGCACACCCATACAACATCATGTTTCTCTATATATACACAGATACACAATATTACCTAAATACTCTTCACTATATCATGTTATTTATTCCTGTTCATATTATCTGCTATCTATCCCTATTCATACTATCTATATACACTCAACCTGTTTAATATATATATATTACTTTTCTCTTCTATTATTTTTTATCTTCATAATCAAACTATCTCTCCTTATCTTCTATCCCTACAAATCTCATCTCCTATATTCGTTACTTACTTTATATTTATCTCAATTATTTTTATCTTATTCTTTTTCTCACCTCTCTAACTATTAACTACACTTCTCTTCATATATCTTCATTATTCATCTTCCTCTATATCTATCTTTGTCATACACTAATACCAGGATATCTGTTCTATATATATTCTAGTTTCGTTTTTTTGTCTCTATTTACAATTTCAATTCATATACTTATTTTTTTTTTATATAAATGTACCTATCTCTTTTATATATTCTATTCACATTCTATATATTACATACATTCATTTCTATTCTACCTCAAACTATTCCAAAACTCTATTCATTTCTATATCTCTCTTTTTACATTAAATCTACATAAGCAAATAATAACAACAATATTCATAATATCAATATCTCACATCTATATGATCTTATACCCTACTCTTTCTATTCCTATATAACTAAATCATCATTTTTTTGGTTATTTCAATCAAAACCCTACCTCATATTCACATATTTTATGTTATATAATCTATAAACAACACTTCTTCCCTATTCAATCTTCAACAAATCTCCCCTACAATATTAAACAATATTATATAATTCACAGAACTCTTTTAATCAAATAATAAACTATCTAAATTTACACAATATTATTAATATTTGAAATTTTATCACGCACCACTGCCCTATTCATTTCCTATAAATCCTATTATTAACTTAGTATAGCTCTACAGAACATATCAGTACATCAATCTATAATAAACACTTATACAATAAACATGTATATCAAAACATTCACGTTAATTATGTTTCTATCATCTATATCAACACTATTTTATCACATATATTTCATAATATCTCTTACATAATATTTCAAACTATCTCTGTTTTGTATTTTAATCCATTTCAAACTTCGTATCTCTCAATTATTATCTATTTTCTTATATGTATTAAACAACAACCGAAATAACACTATATACTAGGTATCAATATTTTAAATTATATTTTATTATTATATATACCTAGATAATTCATCCATCTATCATCATTTTGTATACACATATTATATATCATAATTTCAAATTCTGATTTAACATTATCTCTATTCCAGTTCTACACATCAACATCATAACAATCGGCTTCAACCCATATGTACAGAATATTGAATCAACTGATAATTTACCTATGGACTTATTGCTGTATTCACAGAATGTGACATTATTGCATAGTTCACTCACAGGTCTAATCAAACAATTATCCTTATTGTTATCTAGAGATAACATCTTATTATTACATTTCACATTCGGACTGTGTTTTGTCGAGCTAATGTCCATACTAAACAATTTTTTCAGACCACTCAGATCAGGAATATCACCTTCAAATTCATTCTCTCTCACTTCTAAATTTATGAGATTAACTAAATTACCAATTTCATTTGTCATAGCACCACTCAGTTTATTAAAACTCGGATCTAAATTATTTAAGTCAGATTACCAATACCGGGAGATAAACTAACATTAATATTGTTGTTCGAAAGATTCAAATGTTCTAATTCAGTCAATGAATACAGACCATTAGATATCGGACTAGACAGATTTAATCCACTTAAATTAAGGTAACGTAATTTATTCTGATCTATAATATTATCATCTAAATTACTATTAAACTTGTTCCCTCCCAAATTCAGCTCTTTCAATTTAGTAAGTACAGACTATCATGTATCGATCCAGATAGATTTAATCCATACAGGGTCCAATAATTTACTTAGATTTCTGATATTATCATTTAAATTACCATTAAAGTTATTTCCTCTTAATATCAGATGTTGCAATTTGGTCAATGAATATAGGTCATTGGTATCGATTCAGATAGATTTGATTCATATAAATTTAGATAGTTTAACTCATCTATATTCTTGATATTACTTTTCAAACTACCATTAATTTTGTTCTCTCTGAGATCCAGATATTGCAATTTCTTCAGGTTGTAAATTTCATTTGGAATATTACCTTTTAGGTTCGCCCATGTTATCATTAACTCATTTAATGTATCAATAATTACTGTAATACCTATAGGAAAAGCAGATGGCTCAATATTATACAACGTAACACTACTGATTTGACTATCATTGTTGCACGATATTCTCTCGTCATCACAATAATCATGTATTATTTTATCCGAATTGCTCAACAGCTTGTTCAACCCAGCCACAAATTTCAAAGAATTATTATCCGTCTCTGTCAAAAACATTGAAATCTCAGCTAATACAACAACCACTACTAAAAAGTTACCCAAAGCCTTCATATTTAGATCACTCGACAACTTTTTCTTTCCAGTGTCTATTCAATATTATTTTCTATTAACCAATAACTCTGTTTTATGATTAAAACCTGTTATTGATTACCAAAATTGGTAATCTTTACAATCATCTTATCGTCTTTCTTTTAACCACATTTAGACAACAGCACTATCTCATCTGTCGCCTCTCTTAGTCTCTTAGTATGACTTATAATTATTCAATTTATAGTTTACTGGTTATGTGAAAATTATAAACATTTACCACACAACCATATTTATTATTAATTGTTCTTTTAACTATATTTATTATTGACTAGTCTTTCGTATTATCCATTGATTTGTCAAGACATCATATTATAATCCATATTTTCCTACATCATACACAATCTATAATCTTCGTAAAACCTCTCATAAAACCCTTTTAGTTATAGTCTTTTGTTTTATTCTTCTTTGTCTTAACCTATTATCATTATTATAATTTTATTTTTTCACTATCAACCTATAATTTACCTTTTTTGTGCAGCATTCTCACCTATAAAAAAGTGCAGTGGTATCATCTAGACGTCAACCATAATTCTTCAAGTGTTCAAAAAAAAGTTCGTTAATATAACTGGTTTAAAATAAAACGGATGCGACTCTTATCTATAGGTAATTTTACCTCACAACCTTTTTTGTCCATTCTATGCTATTTTATTTTACTCCAAATATAATTTATTTATTCTCTCTAATAATTATTATTTCTCTGATTTATCTCTTTTATTAATATATTTAAATTATCACCTCTGTCATTCATCCCATTTTCTCTTCTGTCTCTTTTATCAACCTGTTATATTGGCTCAATATATTTTATGCATATTTTCTATACAGCATCTCACAAATAAGATTTCATTTTATTATCTATCTTTAAATTTATAAAACTTTAAATATTTTACCTATATAATTATCTATAATAATCATTTATATCAATATCTATATCATGATATTTACATATTCGCAATTGTATCACATTATCCATATATGATCTCTATCTACCAAATTTTATTTCTTTTTTTTAGATTTTTCATATATAACTAAATACTCTCTTCTTAATATTCCATTAGTCTTCATTATATTTGCCTGATTCTATTATAAAACTTCTAATAAAATGTTTATTGTATATTTATCAACCCTTATTGAGTTTTTATATGACTTTCTTTCTCTCTATATTTTAATTTTTACCTTGTTTTATTTCTCTTTCATTGTCTTTTTATTATTTGCATTATTAATACTTTATTTACTTTTTTTTCTATAACTAATTTCTCTAAAACACTATCTCTATCTTTTTCTTTTTACTTATGCATGCTATATGTCGTATATTATTATATAAATACTAATCTCATTTTTAATTATATTATTGTTATTTATCATACTTCTAATCCATCTATATTTTTGGCCTATAAAACTTTTTAAATTTAATGTTAAACAAATTGATTTTACAAAATTTCAAATATTTAAACTATTCATTGACTATCCGTTATTTATCTTTCCGTTTATATCCTTCTTTTCATTAGCCTTAATCTTAACTTATCTTATTTCTTTATTTAACATTTTATTAATTTAAACGTTTTTTTATTATCATACGTTAATATATTATCAAAATATAAAAACGAATTCTCATATTTTCTTCTAACGCTTTTATCAAAAACTTATTAAACACCGTTCATCATATCTAATAGTCCAAATATAATTTTTTATCTAAATATTTTCTTTTGTCAATAAATATTAGCTATTTTACATACACATTGTTTATTGACATTTTTCAATATACATTCTCACAAGCCATTTAAACTCTTTTGTTCTATCTCTCATATTAAACAAGTCACATGTTTATATTATTCTCCTATTAAATTGTATTTGATCAATTAATCTCTATAGGCCTTCACCATCTTTTCTATTTATTAAGTTTACCTGGCTATTATACCCATTATTTGTTCTCTCAGTTACAATAATCCTTTCCAGCTTGTTTAAATCTATTTATAATCATTATATCTTGTTCTAATCATATCTTCTAATTTTTGATATCAAAAATGCTCTTATCTTAGATCACTCTTGTATTCTATATATCCTATTTTTTTCTTATCTGTTGACCCAAATATTGTTTTTCCTATTTTTTTTTATATATAACTTTATCACGCCCCCTCCTTGCTTCTCTATTTTTTAAACATTTTATAACCCTTAATATTTTATCTGGCCTTATTTCTCCTTGGTTTCATTCAAATCTATCACTTTCCTGTCGATTCTATTTAACTTTTTTATCATATGAGCATATCAAATTTGTTTTTCTCTTTCAATATTTTTAGATATGATAAAAATTTCTTATTGTTCTATCACTCTTTTTCGTTAATACTATTTCCCAAGAAAGTAAAATATTTTAAACTTTTTAATCTTTTTTTAATTTTTTATTTCTTATATTTCTTACTTGTTTTTTATCATAATATTTTCTACTTTCTCTTCGTATTTTACTTTCTTATATTTATTGTGAAATAATCTCAATATAATTACTATTATAGCTATTTTTAATCTTGTTATTAATTTCAATATTTTTAACCTATCTACATATTATAAAATTTTGTTTTTAGACTTTAACATTATTTGGACAAAATTGATTTTATTAATCATCTTGACAAAAACTTCAATACCAGAACTATGTTATCAGATATTTTTTTGCAATATTTTTATGATTAAGCTTTGGCTTTAGCAAATATATTAATCTTAATACTGCTACTATTATTGTCTTTATTAATTTAACATATACAGATGTCTTTATTAATTTAACATATACAGATGTCTTTATTATTTAATATTTTTTTTTAGTTTAGTATAAAATTCTACTCTTTAAAAATCTTGGATTGAATCTTTCATTTTTATCTTTATTTGAGCAGTGCTTATTTTTTCCTTCACTTGTATATCTTTTTTATTATTTTTTACAAAGATTTATATCTCCAGATACTATGACTTAACACCTTTTAGCGTAATCTAGTCTTTTTTTATTTTGATTATTTTTTTTCCAATCCTCTTTTTATTATTTTTCGTCTCTTATTAATCATTTCATAAACTTCACCTTCTAATTTTTTATATCTGTCAAAGAAAAAACTTAGAATATCTGTTATTCCTATCAACTATGAAATACTTCGACCTAGTTATACACACTTTTTTGTTTTATAATATACAGGTTTCATCTTTAATTAATATCTTTATTCTGATTTCATAACTTTTTAATCATAACTCTTTATTATACTTTGTTGTCTCTGTCTACCCAATTTTCAGTATTTTTCACATAATCAGCTTTTAAGTTTCTTCCAATTTATATAAAGATCTTCTGTCACATTATGTTTCTATTTTTAATTTTTATATTTTTTAAAATTTTATACATCTTTGTTATCAATAAATAATTTTATTTTTTTCACCTTTTAAACAATTTTTTAAGATCTATTTTTTTTAATCAACTCTTTTATTGTTAAACCTCATTAGCTATTTTCAAGTTTTAATAAACCAAATCTTAATCATTTTTTTATTTTTATTTTCTATTATAGCTCTGATCAATCACAATCTGATTTATCTGTAAAAAATTTTATCATATTAATATTTTATTTTATTGTCTAACCTTGCTCTGATAATTTTCTCACAATTTTCTTACATTTTTTAAATTCTTCTATTATTTGATTAACTTGATAATTTTTTTTTATTATTATTTTAATCAATTCAGCTGTGTGGATAATATGATGTGATGAGAAATATATTGATAGTATGATAGAAAATGTGCAAGTGTGGATAATTATGATATTTAGAAAAATAGTGTGATAGAATATGTGGATGTGTGAGATAGTATGATAAAAACGATTGAGTGTATAAATAGTATTTGACAATATAGATGGTATAATATTTAAAAATAGATGTGGATAGTGTGAGTAGGAAGTTGTAAATTGAACGGGGTAAGAGATTATGGATTAGATAGGATAAGAATGGATTGTGAATTTGGATAGAGTAGATGTGAATAATATGATACAAATTGTGTTGGATAATATGATATTATAGTGAAGGGCAAAAATAGAATGTGATTGTCTATAGGTTAATAACGGTTTTACAATAGTTATGGAATAGAGATAAGGTATAGTGGGGAATTAATAATTTGAAAACATAAATACAATAATTAGAGAGCATATGTATGTGTGGATATGACATAATAGAAGAATTATATATGGATAATATGATATAAAGAAGAATGTGTAGATAGTATGATATAATGAAGAATAGATGTAGGATAATATAGTAGAGCGAGAGATATATGTATAAAAAATGCGTCAATAGTGTGTGTAGAGTGAGCATATATAATATGATAAACTGTGCAAGATAGTATGAAATTCTGCTTAAGTGGTAAATTCAACACGCGCAAAATTCTATGATCCAAAAACACGACCAAACCATAAATACAAACTCAAAATACTTTTTCCTAGTTCTATAATATTAACCACGTATATTAACCATAATAATAAATTATATAACTAACACGCCATTTATATGATATCACAATACTCTCTCTACCCGCCTCTCACATCTCTAGACGTTCGGCTTATATCTTGCATCCAGCTTTTTCTCTGTGTCTCCTTACATCGCCCCTCCACAGACTCTAAAATATCAAGCTGCACTATAGGTACTGCATGCTCCCGTACAAATGAATAAGACTGAAAGGCATCGATAGGCTTGCTTTTAATTATAAAAAGAGTAATTGAAACTTTTCGTGAAAAAAAATAACTGTATACAAACCAAGTTCAAGAAACTGTCTAACAAAGAGTAGCTCTAAAATAGAAAAATTGTTACAGATCCAAAAACCACGTTAGATACCTCTCTATAGACGACCAGCAAAACAAGGAACGAGCACTGCAACACAACGTAAAGTAGAAGTGACTGATGTAAATATGAAGAAGAATTTTCTAGGAAATGATACAGATATGTCGCTGTTTGCGTGAGATGTACCGTTTTAACTGTATCTAATTAAGCCAAAGTGGATGAGGACAGCTCAGTGTACTCAGCATTGAATATTATTCATCCTGGATATCCCTTATCATCTCATAACATAGGTTCAACCCGAATTGTACGCAATCTTAGATACAAAATTGGCGTCCACAGGGACTACGCTCTCACACACGTCTATCCTAGCATTGTTGGTTCTGATGTACATGACCAAAACCTCTCTATTCAGGACGCTACTTCGAAGCATGCGGTTATCGCCTCCATCCCCGAATGATAGTGTATGTGTTTCTTTTTGCACATCTGTATATCTATCAAACTTCCCCTATACATCTATAATATATATTCGATACGGCGAAATTATGCCAATTATTGCAGCGCCTTTTTATATCCAATACAGTATAATAGACAATCATGTTCTGAAACACTTCACTAAGAGGAGTAGTGTACTAATACCGTGGTGGCCATACTGTACAATTGCGGATCGAAACCTTTTTTCTGATTACCGAATTAGGCTGAATATCTCGCGTGACTTCCCTCCAATGAACTCGTGACTAATCTGTTGTTTATAAATAATGCGCTTCTCTATTTAACTGATTTAAGCAAGTTTATATCATTTTTTACAATCAAAATACAATAAAACCAGTTAATTCTTCCTATATGTCCATTATATATATATATATATATATTATTTGATACGGCCAAAATATGTTAATTGAAGCAGTGCTCTCTTCGCCTAATATAGTATAATATAAGATTATATTCTGAAATGTTTCACTAGAAGTGGTATTTTAATAATACGGTAGTGGTCATACTGAAGTGATTCTTTTTTTGTAATTGCCAAAGCAGGTTGATTATATAATGTGAATTTCCTTCTGTGAACTTATGACTAATCTGTGATTTGTTTAAAAAATTATACCCATCTCTATTTAACTGGTTCAGCGGATATATGTCATCATTTATATTAGTACTGTAATCAGATACAATACAATCAGATTTAAGAATGAGATACGATCCTCTGATATTGTTTTTACTTGCTACATTTACTATCTCAACAGTCTTGACTACGGGAGGAGTAGTCTGTTATGTTGGCACCTGGGCAAACTATAGAACAGGAAATGGAAATTATTCAATCCCGAATATAGGCGAGAATTTAGACGTGGATCTATGTGATCATATTATCTATACATTCGTTGGCCTTGAAGAGGCTACCGGCAAGGTTATAAGTCTTGACCCCTGGTTAGATTTGGGCACTGGCACTGGTGGTACTGGCTTGAGGGGCTTCTGTACGTTTACTGACTTGAAACAAAAAAATCCCAACCTCAGAGCTAGTTTGGCTGTTGGTGGCTGGAATGAAGGCTCATCGAAATACTCTACTATGGTGAATGATCCAGCAAAAAGAAAAATTTTCATTGACAGCGCAGTGGAAATGATGAAAGAGTATAACTTTGATGGATTTGACCTTGATTGGGAATATCCAAATCAAAGAGGTGGAAATCCTGTTGATGCAGAGAACTTCAATACACTTATAAGAGAATTCAGGGAAGAATTCGACAAGTATGGTTTCTTTTTGACTGCTGCTGTGGCCTCAGCTCCTGAAAGTGTAGATCTTTCATACGATGTTCCATCTTTGTCTAAATATTTGGATCGTATCCATGTCATGACTTACGATTTGCATGGTCCATGGGACGGGGTAACTGGAATCAACGCTCCTATGTACGGCTCTAGTGTTTATAGCAACAATGAGACGCTAGCCGGTCTGTACGTGGATAACTGTATTCGTGGCTGGTTGAACAGAGGTGCCGATCCAGAAAAACTAGCATTGGGGATGCCGACGTATGGTAAAACCTTTGTGCTTTCTGATCCTAGCAATTACGGAATTGGAGCCCCTACACAACCAGGAAATGGTGGACCAGCGGGACCACACACTAAACAGGATGGGATGTTGGGATACAATGAATATTGCGAGTTTAAATCAACAGATGGTTGGCAAGAGGTGTGGGACGATGAGCAGCAGGGCGTATATGCTTATAAAAGTAACGGTGAATGGATTGGCTTTGATAATGAAAAGTCTCTGTGTATGAAAGGGAAGTATGCTAAAGATTTGAAGCTTGGGAGTACTATGATTTGGTCATCGGAAACCGATGATTTCAGGGGTATCTGTGGAGGTAAAAAGAATCCACTTACTGCGGCAATTAAAGATGGCATAAGCTCAAACCCAACTCTCTGCTAATCTGACAACCCCTATGCCACGATCCAACCTATAACCTACAATCTATAATCTCCTATACCTTGAAATACAATTAATCTCTTATTAGTCTGTCTTACTATCTCAATATTCTTATCTCTCATTACTACGTTATCCATACATATCACCCGTTTCATACATTTATCTATTTTTATTATTTTCATATCATTTTACATTTATTTTTATTTCAACATTTTTATATTGTTGACATATTAATACATTTAATATAATCTATAGCCAAACTGTACATATCATATGATCTATGCCATAACCTGCTACCATATATTTATTCTGTTTTATCAATACTATATATTTTTTACTTGTCACTTATTTTTTTTTCATCATTGTACACAAAATCATTGAGTAATTGCTTCATAACAACATATCATAATTCACATTATCGATAATCATATCTATACACTTTTATATCTATTATTTTTTATCGTCTCATCTCTATAACATATTATTATTTTATTATTATTTCTATTTGTTTTATACTAACAGATATAAATACACATACATCATTAATACAAATATCAATATGATGTGTTTATTAATATATCATAATATTCTATATCTATATATAGACATTCAGCTGCTATTATCATATCATAATTTTATTCATTTCTATAACAATAATACATATACAACACTATACCACTATATATTCATATAGTCTATCACAGTTCCATATTTTTTTTATCAACAATATTATCGTAGTTTATATTGATAATTTATTTGCATTGGTCACATATGATTTTTTATTTAGAAAATTATTAAAAATATATCACCATAATAACTGAACTATATATAATATTTTGTTGTATTTACATATTTTTATTGATAATATATAGGGTCATAATTCTTTAGAAGGTATATATTTTTATGTATATACATATTCATACCTATACACGATACATACATCATACTATCATATAAAACAATATCAGATTATCTATATATTTAAATTCTATCATATATATATCTATATACTATACACACACATTTCTTCAATCTGTCGCATCAAGTTATCATTTCTACAAAGAGAATGTGATGTACCAATATATACAGAAGAATATATATAAATATGTAATAACGTTGATCATAATATATTCACTTATATTATTCTCATTCATTAAATACCACTTACTGAATGATATATATGTATTATATGAATCTGATCTTCTTGTCCTTCTGCATTCATACATCATAAAATTACATATCTATTCGAAGGTATACTATAAATTAAATTTGACGTGTTGATTCAGGTTACTACCACCTTGTTCTTTATACGATTCACCCCTACTTGCTTTAATTTATCATACAATCCATATATATATATATATATAATTAAAATACCCCGCTACTTCATATCTATTTATTTTCAGTCTTATTATAATATACTTTATATTTATAGCATCATATATTACTTTTAACCAATAAAAATTATAAATAATTCTTTATAATTTATACGAAATCATTATCAGTCTGATACAAACATGTCTAATAATAAATACAATATTAAAAACGACAAAAAATGTTTAGCAATTAAATTCCTATTGTTGTTAATTATTTACTTAATCATAGCTAGAATCCCATCTCATTGTTCTACCTTCAATACCAAATTCATAAACAACAGACTAGTTTTAACCATATCGGTATACAACCTCTTTTAAACGGTAGATATAAATGATATAAAGTACAAGGTTGTATTGCTGTGGTAAATTTACCTTCATCTATGTATTTGATCATGCTTGCTTTGAAGAATAATGAACAGGATTCTAATTTAAACGAACTTTGCCAACAATTATTGACATTACTAGACCATTGCGCCTGTATGGCAAAAATTGGAAATTTTATCAAATATGAAATTGTATTCGACAAAGATGATGATATAGATGTAACTGACAGAATATTAAAATTCACGGAGATTATGCGCGCATATCGAAAACACTGTCGCCAAGAGCAGATGTGCTCTTGCACCAAAACCTGTTCATACAACAATATATTGTCATTAATATAATAAATTAATGTATGACCAAATAAATTTGACAACATAGACATATTATTATTGATGTCATAGATAATCATCTAATCTACTTATATATTATATGTATAATTATTTATCTATTCTATCATATTCAGTAATAACATATATCAATATTCATTTCATTTCATCATTTACTATATAAAAACTCAAACCTACATATATATAAACATATAATCTAAATCGTTGATATATGATTTGGATGTGATTTAAGCTTATTTAACACCACGATAATACTACTCTATTAATATAATACTTTTACATATCATTTTTATTAACAAAACACTTTATTATATTATCAGATTTTATACTCACATTATAATAATGTTCTTTGTTTACAATAATGTTTTCATATTTTTAACCATTAATTTTACATTATATATATAATTTATTTTTATCGGATCATTCAATATTTTTTAACTTCATATAGCACTATAATTTATACATATATATATTTACGTTTATCTACATTATAATTTAGCTGGATATATATATATATACATAACTGGCAACATTGTATTCTACATTGATTGTTATATTAATATATAAAATGTTTAATTTTATTATTTATTATTTAATATATAAAATTAGTATACTATAAATAAATATTTCTTATGCAGCATATCTGGTCCTCTCATAACTATGTTTAATATAAATATTTTATATAATGCAAAAATTTTATTTATAGCTTTTCTATTGTCAAAACAAATTTATTTATTATTTTATTTCTTTTCGACTGTCTAGTCTATATATTTATAACCATTTATTTCAGTTATATTTTTTATTATCTTTTATATTTCAATTTATTTTTTTTTAGCTCTTCTTATTTTATCCGTCTTCATAATACTACGTTCATTATTCTTTTTGTTATACGTTATTATTTATTATTATCAATTTGATACCATTTAATTTCTGTTTCATTTTTTTCTTCATTATTACCATCTTCCGGTCTATCTATCTCTCTATATTCTTTTCATCTTATGCATTCATATATTGTATTCATTTCCCTTCTCGTTTATGTGTATTTTCCTCTCTGTGATATGTATATCACACCTATTATTTTAACATCATCTATGTTATTTAGAATATCTATAATACTTACATTTAAACAATTATAATTATTTCATATCTTAATATTAAACTAGCTAATTCTATATATTACATTTTTATATATTAATATATTAGAATTATCGATCAAACAAACTTTATACATAAACAGATAATCTTTTATAATATAATTCATAATTAATTTATATTTTCCTGTTAAACTAATATTTAACCATAACATTTTCATTTTCTATTCCTCTAAATCTCCATTTTATATAACCTTAATTATTCAATTTATTATTTCAATCAATATCTTTATCTATATTTAATACTCCCTATCAAAATATACTATTCTTCATTATTATATATCTATTTAATTAACTACATATTCATTTATTCTATATCACAATATCCATATATACGTTCTAGCATATTATCTATATCTTATCTGCATATTCAAATTTTATCATATTATCTATTCTTACTCTATCTAATCTATAATTGATAATCTTCTGTTTATATTATCCACATACTTCAATCTGTATCATTCTATCTATACACATTCAATATCACCTATTACCCATATGTATTTTTCTATCATACTATTTACATCTTATCTACATACTCATAACCTCTCTATCATGTTGTCCACTTCTCTTTATCTAATCAAATATCTACGCCTACTTTATCTAACTTATAACCTATTATTATTCTATCTAATCAAATATCCACTCTTATTCTGTATCTAATCTATAATCTCTCGTTCTATCCAACAATATTACCTACATATTTTTTCCATTATATTATATCATACTTGCATTATCTTATATTATTATCTAGTCTTATTTCATTACCTTATTATATCCTCCATTATTATATCATTATCGTATTATTTTATTTTGTGTTAAATTCTATCACTATATATCCTATTATTTCTACTATTATAAAACTACATTATTACTATATTCTACTATTATATGTTCTATTCATTTTATTGTTTTAAAACTCACTTACTACCACCTTACTTTTTCTTCTCAATATCCTAAAATTTTCTCATTTATTTTCAATACCTATTAACTCTCTTTCTTCTCCTTTACCCTCTATCCTTTATTATGTTACACTATCTATATATTCAAACTATACTATACACCCCATATATATATTCTTATTCCATCATATTACCCACATACAATATCCACATCATATGATTCATAACTCGCAATTGTATCATATTATTCACACACAGTATCTACATCATGTTATCTATATGATATTCGCATCATATTATCTATATAATATCTACACACACTAACAACATTATTCACACATATTCACACTTTATTATATCCATACATATACATCACATACACACTCTAAAAAAAATACTTCATACACACTTCTCATTATTCAATATTATTACTCCTGTTCATATTATCCATCTATTCCACAATTCGTTCTTATTAATATTATCTATACTCTCTCTCTATCGTAACTGTCCGATTCTTTTCAACCCAAATCATAATCATCTATACACTTTCTCTATCATACTTTCTACCTCTCTCATTCTATCATGCTATCCTCTTCTATCACTCTATCCCTTTATTCTCACACTATCTTTCATTATCCTATTTTATCATCACATCTCTTTATTCTATATTATACTCTATGTTATCACATCTCTTTCTTATGTCTTATATTCTATACTATATTATTTTATTTACTTCATATTCAGTCTTCTTTCATATTTTTTTATATTCATATCTATACATACTCTTTTATACATTATGCCTCTTCACAAACTCACACTATATCATACATCAAAACACACACACCTACCCTGTACTCTATTCTATTATCTCTTACTATCATACTTTCTATCCCACACAATCACATTATCCTCTATTCTTCTATCATAATATCTTACTCTATCATCACATCATTCTATTCCACCCTCTATATTTGACCATCATATTATTATATTCTACCTTATATTCCTTTATTATATATGCCTCCTTAAACTCAACTCATATTTATATTTTATATCTATATTCACTTATTCTTCTACTATTTATATTCATACCATTCTACATACGGAACATCTATAGTATATCTATACATTCCTCATCAACTCATACTATTCTATATATTCTCAATCTCTATCATACTCTCACACATCCACAAATTCTATCATAACTATTCCCTTATATTTTTTATTTAACTATCTATACATTTTTCTCATTATATCATATTCATACTATTTATACCCATTTTATCTAATCAACTATCTATTTCTACTCATACTATCTACACATTCTCTTATCTATATTATATTATATCTCCATTTTTTTATTAATAATATTCCTACATACTCTCTATCATAATCATCCATATCCTATCAATCATATTATGCATATATTATCTATCAATCATACCATCTACATCTTCTTCACTCCGACATACCATTCCATACCTATCATTTATCCTTCTAAATATCATCTCATATATCATTTCTATTGTATCTATCTATATTCTCTTTATCATATTATCTATATACTCTACCTATGCATCATCCATACATTATCATATCTCAATTTGTATTACCCGCACATCCCCACATTTACCCATACTAATTATCTCATTCATTCATACTATCCCACCATTTTGCACATATCCACATATCAACAAATACCTCGTCTTACCCGTATACTCACAATTATATCATTCATGTTATCCACATGATATTCTCACAATCACATTGTCTAAATTATCTATACACTCTATACATATTCACACTCTATTATATTTCTCCATATATCCCCACATCTACAATATTGTCTACATGCTCCTCATTATATCACATTATCTATTATCTATCTATATTTATATTATTTATATCTATTTAATCTCTATATCATCACTATTTTATCTATATATAATATTTATATCATATACACATACCTTTTTTTTCTTTTACTTTTTATACTATAATCATCAATCTTTTGTCAATATAATACACTTTATTCAAATTACCTCTTTTTTCATTTTAAATTTTTACAATCTTATTCTTTACATTCATTATTTATTATATCTCAATTACTGCTCTTATTTTATTTTTCGTCTCTCTCATTACTTTAATTATATTTTCTGTCTTCATATACCTTCATTATTTATTCTCTCATACACGTCTAGTTCATTCATATCACAATATTTATATACCACCTTATAATTATTCTAATTAATTTCACACTTTTATTTATATAAAACCTTACTAGTCATATGTATATTTCTTTCTATATTTTTTTTTTACATGTTCTATTTATCTATACTCTATTTTACATACATTCATTTCTATTTTATTCTCTTACGCTATTCATTTTTATATCTCTTTAATGTTCATCTTAAATAATTTTTTCATAATCATAAAGTCACATAATAACAAAATAACAACGATATCTAATATCAATATATTATATCTTTATATTTCATTATTTTTTTTATATCTAAATTGCACCCCGCTCATTTCAATCACCCTCTAAACCGTATTCATATATTTCAAACTCTAACCTACAAATAAATATTTTTCGTATTATCCTTGACAAATCTCACATAATATTAAGTAATATCAGATAATATGAATCAAATAATAAACAACCTAGCTTATATAATATTAATTATACTATTAACATTAAAACATTAACTAAAATCTTATTATTCATTACCCAATTCTATAACAACCATTAACATTAACTCATTATACTTCACATCAATTTATAATAAGTATTCATATAATAAACATATCTCAAAACAATCTAAAATAATTCTATTTATTCTATCACTATTTATATCAATTATTATATTGACTTAATATATACATTATCTCATCTTTATCTATCTCCTTATATATTCAAATTATATAATCAATAAAATAATCTTTAAATTAAATATCATCCTTTTAAATTCTCATCACTTTATTCTTATAACAACTATACCTATTTTATCTACTATTTTCTATACATACATATCATAAATAAATCCTAATTTAATAATATCCCCGCTCTATCTATCTCTCTATGCATTATAATTATAACAATCTTCAATTATTACCTCCATAACATTTAATCAGCCCATTTACATATACAATTAATCATATATTTACAGCTTTTAATATTATTTCAGATTCTATTCATAATTTTAATCAAACTATTCTCTTTTATAATATATCAACCTAACATTGCCTTATTATACTTCTCATTCATACTATCTTTCTTTTATTCTAACCTTCAAATTTACTGAATTTATTGTATAACTCATATTACTAATTTCATCTTCAAACTTCTCTATCTCCCTCTCTCTCTCTTTTTCTTTCATTTCTAAAACTCTTACATTAAATTACTAATTTTATTTTCTGTATTGCTCAATTTATCCTAACATAGATTCAATTAAATCAGTTATATCATCAATCTTTTATCATCATTTATATTGCTTTTCATAACTTTCAGATATTTCAGTTCAGTCAATCAATATATAATATTAACTATATATTCAAATACACTTAATTAAATCAACATCATATAATATTTTCTATTTTCTAATTTCATTATTTAAATAACTAATAAAATTTCCCTTTAGATAAGACTCAAATATCCTAATTTTGTTAATTCTATATTCTATTTAAAAAATCAATTCTCATATTGTCATATAATATTGATCTATCTATCTCTAATTACCATCAAAATCTTTATACAAAAAATAGACTTTACGTAATTCACTATTATTGATTTGATCACTATTATTATAAATTATTTTCTATTCCTAATATTTCTTTTTAAAATTATTCTATTTTCATCAATACCTTTTTCAGACTTACCATAAATATCTTCTAATCATTTTTCTTTAATTCATCTTACTCAAAATCCAATTACTATAATCGTTATTATTAACGAATTATTCATCGCCTTCATATTTTAATCATACCACATAAGCCTGTTATTAATTATTTCCTATCGCCTAATATGCTTTCTAATTATTTAATCTAATTATTTTTTTATTTAACTTTATTCATTACCAAAAAACTTATTCAGTATTCATATATAATCTCTCTTAATTATATTTATTATCAATCTAAAATATATTATAATCTTTACTACCCTATCTTATTTTCCTACCTTATATACACTTTATTATCTTCACAAAATCTTTTATGAAACATAACTGTAACTTCTCTTATCCTATTCTAAATCTGTATTAATATAAATCATTCTAATTTACATTTTTTTATATCAACTATCATCTATGTTCTTTGTATAAAATACACAATTACCAAAAACTACAATCATACTTCTCACTTTTAATTATTTAAATCAAACAAAAAAAATTTATCGAAAAAAAATCATTAATTAACATAAAAAAAATAAATATACAACTCCTATCATCATACACAATTATACTTCACTTCTTATCTTTTTTATATCAATATATATATATATTATTACATTACGTTCTTTTTTATCTCTATTAATAATTATTTCTTCTTCTTCTAACCTGTTATCTGTATTATTTATTATCATCTCTTTCATTTATTCTTCTATTTCTTTTATCGACATATATTTTTTTAATTTAATATATTTATCTCTATCTACAAATAAAAATTTACTTTTTTATCTCTTTTCAATCTATAAACTTTTATATTGTTTATCTATATAAATCTATCTATCATAAGAATAATCATCTATATTATTATTTATTTACTTGTTATTATTTATTTACTATCTATCTATATATCCTCATCTTTTTTGTCTATTTTTTATTATTTATTAAATCTTATATTATCATCTACATCATTTATATGTATTTATCATCTCTACATCATATTTTTCATCTTACATAACACATAACTATTTATATCCATACATTCTCCTCTATTTACAATTTCTCATTATTCTCATTTCTCCTCACTCACTATTTCCTTCATTTTTTATCCTTCTATTTTCTCTTATTTTAAAATATCTACAAACATAATTTACATCATTATCTCTTAATATGTTCTAATACTTATTTAATATTCTTGTTTTTTTTTAAATACATCTGTCTCACAATTATTCATACACATCCTATCTACACGTCTTCTTCTCTTCTCTCTTCTCCACACATCTCTTTTCTATATTATTCAATACTATCTTTCTATTCATCTTTATAATGTTTATCCTTATTTAATTACATAATATCTATCCTCTAATTCTAATCTGTATTATTTTCATATTTTCTATTTCCATTATCTACCAATTTTTCTATTCTTCCTATTTCTTTACTCTATTTTACTTACTCTGTACTATCTACCTTGTTCACTCTCTATTATATTATCATATAATTTTTATCGTATTATCTATACACTCTCTAATACACATACTATTTTATTATACCATATTATTCCACAAATCCATATCCTCCCTATACCATACTATCCCACACTTTTTTTGATCTCCTTACACATTCTAAACCTTTCTTCAAAAACCACATTACACTGCATTCCTATATCATTTTTCATTAAACGCATTGGTTAGTATATCCTAATAACTCAGATCACATATCATATCATATTTATACTTATATATTAACATCAATTATTCATAATTTTTTAAATCTATATACACCCTTCTTTTATATACATCTTATACTATTTGTATATACCATACACCATAAAAATTTCTATATCTATATATCACTTTACATTTCATTCTATATCTATGCATATTTTTCACCATATCATACATTTATTGACCACTTTTCTAAATATTATATCATCAAATATCATTCTATCTATCTATAATTCTTTTCTATTATATCATACTACCATATCTATATCTATTTTTATATTACATCATATATTCTCTATATAATCTTATTACATTATATCATCTATATTTATCCTGTCAAATCAACAATTCGTTCCTAATCTTCATTATATTATATTATTTATATTTATTATATTATCTAAAATCTCCTATTATTATATTCATCTATACATATTATCTACATATTATCTTTTCATATCATATCATATATAAATATATATACTATTTTCTATTCTCTTATTCTATTTTATTACCATCAAATTTTATTCTATCATCAAATTATATCATATTATCATATAATACCTTACATTTATTTAATTTTTTTCATAAACTTTTATCTATTGTTGTTTGTTTTTTGACAAATATTTTTTTTGATAAAAAATAATATATGTATTAAAATAAGAGCAGAAGAATGCAACACCTAGATTTCACAGCTGGTTTCCCATTCCATTACTAACTAGGCCTAAGTACGTTTAAATCCGCTGATCGGACTGGAAGCGGTGATTTTGTACTAGTATGGTCGTATTCATTATATAACTATCAACCTTATTATATCTAAATCATCATCTATTTCTACAACTCTTATCATCTTTTAAATTTCTTTTTTATTTAATTCTAATCTATTATATAATAATTTTATTAATATAATACATATTATATATTTCATTTTATTTACATAATCAATCATCTATATTCTAATATCATCACTTATATCATATTATTAAATAATTCACACCAATTATCTCATAAACAAATTTCTTATTATCAATATTTATCTTCTTTCTACTTAACTCTTATATCTTACAACCTAATAGATTATAATTATCTACTTTTATACATATGACATTATTCTTCTATTTTTTTATAACACTATCATAAAGTCGACCCTTTATTTTATATCTGTAAAACCAATATATATATTTTTTAACACAAATTAAGCCAATAAAATTCTTTTATATCAAAAAATATTTATAATTAAAGATAAATTATATTCAATCAAATTATACATTCAACTCATATATTGACTATCAGATACATATTTCTCATATACATTATACCAATATGCCTATTTCTATAATAGTCTGCACTAATCGATCTATTAATTATTTCTATCTTGTTATATTGATATATATATTACAATTTTTTGTCAAATAAAATTTACATTCAAATGTAGATCATCCTATAATAATTCTAATCTAGTTTTATTAAACCTGATATTTAATCATATTAATTTCAACTATCTCCCTATACATCTATTCTATATAACCTTGACTATTCAATTGATTGTTCTAACATCATTTTTATCTGCCATCTTTAATACCCTCTACCAAAATATACTTATTATTATTTAATATAACTGTACTATTCATTATTACATCTACTTAACATTATAGTCTATCATAATTATCTACACACTCATTCTATACCATGCTATATACATCTTATCTACATATCCACACACTCTATCATCTTATCTATCCCTACTATATCTAATCCACAATTCGTCTCTTATTCATACTATTCATATATTTCATATAATACACTATCCATACACGCTATCTATCATTAACTGTCCACATGCATCAACTATCATTAACTATCTACACATATTAACTACCATCTATCGTCCTATCTATTATCGACACATCCACATCCTCTAACATATTATCCACTCCTCTCTATTTAATCAAATATATACTCCTATTATGTCCAATCTATAATTTATTATTACTTTATCTAAATTCATAATAGCTTATTCTATCACATCTACTCCTATTCTTCTATCTGAATACTCTTTTCACTATATTACATCATTATTATATTAGTTCTTTTTAATTATTTGTTTTATCGTATCATCAAATACTATAATGTCCTATTCTCTATTATAATATTGTCTTATTTCATTAATATACTATCTCCGATATTATATTCTATTACCATATATCCTATTCTTTCTATTACTCTAGAATTCACCATATCCCCCTACCTGTACTCTCCCTTCTCACTACTCTAATATTCCCTCATTTACTTTCAATTTATCTATCAACTCTCTTTCTATTTCACTCACTACCCTTCATTATACCATATTATCTATATATTCAAATACTATTATATTCTCTATATACATACACTCTTGCTCTATCATAATATCCCATTTACAATATATATATCATACAACTCATATAAAACTCACAATTACATCATGCTATTGACAAACAATATCGTCATCATATCATACTATCCACACACTACCTATACACCTGTACTAGCAATAATATCCATACACACACACAGTATCCTATCTTTCTATGTTTACATCATTAATAATATTATCTATACACTCCTCGCTATATTACATCATCTACTCTTATTCTGTCCAATCCTACTATCCACAATTTATTATTATTCATACCATCTACACATTATCTCTATTCTGACCGTCTATACCTACTGTCTCTATTTTAACCATCTATATAGACTCTCTATCGTATTATCTATTCTCGTCACTTTATCTTACTATCCTTCTATTTTCACATTACCTTCGGTTATCCTAATTACCTTCGGTTATCCTATTTTATTGCTACATTTTTTAATCCAGTCTTATATTCTCTATCATTACATCATTCTATCCTATATTATATTATCTATTTTATTCACTTCACATTTGATCCTTCATATTTTTTATATTTATATTTATATATATTCTTCTACACATTATACCTCTCCATACATTCTATCCTCTATCAGACTATACTATACTGCTATCTCAATATTCTTATTCTGTTCTATTATCCTACAGCATCATACAACGTCACACTATCTCCCATTATCTTATTACACTATCCTCTTTCACTATTATACTACCTTATTCTACCATTACATTGCTCTATCCTATCTCTATATTTTACCATCATAATATCATACCCTCTCTTATTATTTTACCATATACTCTATATCCTGTTCACTTCAAATTCAATTCATATCTATGTCTTTTTTATATCTATATCCATTTATTCTTCTACCAACACTATTCATACTATCTACACACAAACTCTCTATATTATATCCATACATTCCTCACCAACTCATATTATCTAAATACTTCAATCTCTATCATATTCTATTTATATACCCATAAAATCTGTCATAATTACTTTCTCATATTTTTCAATATCAACTACCCACACAATTTTCATTATATATCATATTCTCTATATACATCTATTCTGTCTAATCAAATATCCATTCCTACTCATAATATCTACATTCTCTCTTCTTTACATTATACTATCCATGCCCACTCTTCTATTATATCATGTTACCCCTACGCTCAACCATACTATCCACATCTCTTTCACTACAAAATGCCATTCTATACCTATTCTTCTTATAAATATCATCATCTATTTTACACACTATTTCTATCATATTATCTACCTGCTCTACCCACACATCACCCACACACCATCGTATCATTCATTGATAATATCCACATGCAAACCCACATATCTTACATACATACTCATCCACACAAAATCACATCATTCATTCATTCTATCCACATACTCATGCTTACATCGTTCACATTGATCAGATACATATTCACAATCACATCATCCAAACTATCTACAAAATTCACATCCACCCATAACTACACTATCCGCATGCAGTTATACTATCATATTTTTTCAGATATTCACACACTTACAATACTGCCTACACACACCTCATTGTATCATGTTATCTACTCCTATTCATACTATCCATTATCTATCTAATTCTATTCATACTATTCACTACTCTATCTATATCGTATATACATACTCTTTTTTTTCTATTGCTTATATTATTTATTCTTTTCTCAATATTCTCTATCCAAATTATCTCTTCTCATTTTCTATTCTTACAACCCCATCTTTCATATTCATTATTTACTATATCTAGATTACTACTCTTATTTTTTTTCTCAGCTATTTTATTACTAACTATACTTTTCCTCTCCATATACATTGATTATTCATCCTCTACTATATTTCCATCTCATTAATATTCACAATCTTTATACACTATTCTACAAGTATTCTGATTTCACTTTTTATCTATCCATAACTCTATCATTCATATATACCTTCTGTTCTTATTTTTCTTTTATAACGTAAACATATCTTCATGTTTATTTACTTTATTTATAATCTCCCCCTCATATACACTTATCTCTATTATACCTCAGACCTGAGTCTGGGTTTCAACAAATTGAATGACACTATACCAAATGAAATTGGTAAGTTAACTAATCTGAAAGTTTTAGAAATGCGAGAGAATAAGTTTGAAAGTGATATTCTTAATTTGAGTGGTCTGATAAATTTTGATGAGCATGAACATTATCTCAACAAAGCACAGCTTGAATGCGAAATGTGATGATGTAATGTTACCCTCACGTACCAATAAGAATGAACTCTTGTTTGAACCTATAAATAAATCCTGCAATAAATTATGCGTTGTGGATACAGCACTAAATCTATGTCTAAATCATCAGTTAGTGCGATGTTTTGAATTTTTGGATTGAAGATGAATATCTGTATGCTTGTCTATAAAGTTGCAATAGAGAGTATTAAATTAAAACTTGCAATTGTATGTGTTTATGCAAGATAGGTAAGAATAAAATGATAAGTTGAATTAAAAGACTAGCATTTAATATAAAAGTCCGTTTTTATATAGTTTAATATATATAAGATAACATGTAGAGATGATAAATGGAAGTCTGTAAAATAGAAGGCATAGAATAGAGTTGAAATAACATAATTTAACATATTGTATAAAATATTGTGAACTACCTGAGCTAATATTATTTTTATGCATGACGTTAGAAAAGATATAATTATTCTTAAAATAAATGTTTTGAGATACGTTTATTTTGAAAGAGGTTAGTATAGATTGATGATTGATATGCATTATAGCTGTATTCACTTAATTCTAGCTTATCTCGAGTAGGACGACGTGTAATAGAATTTTAGTTGATATTGATAATATCATTAATAATTACTGTGTATTAAGTTGTTTGTCATTTGATTAAGACGTTTTAGTTGGTCATCCGATATTGTTTAATATATTGGCATATTTGTTTAAGGTTGTATGAGCAATAGTTATTGCTCATAAATTAGAGTGTGTAATGTTTGACTATGAACATGGGATAGGTATTAGTTGAAACCAAGGTGCTATAATTTAGTTAAATGGAACAAAAAAAACGAGAAGTAATATATAGATTTGATGATATATTGATATTATGGATATTGTTATTATTTGTTATTACGTGCGTTTAGTGTTGTTATATCAAAGGTAATTAAGGCAAGTTTGAAAAGTGTCTGTTGATAAGTAGGGTTGGGTAATATAATATTCTGAGGTAAATAGAAATGACCAAGTGTGAAAAATAGCATGTGCATAGAATATATAAAAGTAATAGGTGATTGTATTATAGAAAAAAACTAAGGATAGAGATGCATATGTAAATAGCTGAGCTATGGACAAAATAGTGGAATTAAATTATGTATAGATTGATGATTATTACGATATTGATTAATCGATGATGTATGAAAGCATAAATGGTGAAGGTATACCGAGAGAGAAAGTATAGTTAGTAATGGGAAGGATAAGAGGAGTATATGCTTATATAGTCAAGACAGAAAAAGTATGTAGGTAGTTATCATAGTGTTTGCAGGAGTTTGGATAAATACCATAGAGAAAAAATATGGGTGGATAATATAAATGGTATGATAGGGTTTGGACTAGCAATATGGTATAATGAAGGGTAGAGAGAATATTGTAGGAATAAAAAAGTAGGTGCATACAAGTTGGAAATCAATCAGAGTATTCTATAAAAGATATCTATAATGTAATAATAAATCAAGGTATTATCTGATTAAAATGCCTTGGTAGCCTTTATGTACAGAAAATAGTTTTTTGGAATTATGATATTGATAAATTAATTAATCTGTTCTTTGAAATCTAAAATAACTCAGTAAATATAATAATAATTTTTTGGTTAGTAGATCTAGATATTATTGATATAGTTAAGAATGGTTATGTTAATGGACAATGAATTGTGTGTAATGTTAATGTTTAGGAGAGTAATATGTGTAATGTTGATGGTATAGATAATGGTTTGAAGCTGACAGAAGAAGGTGAAATAAAGAAAACAAATTTAAATAGAATAATTAATGTTAGTGAATAGAATTGCGGTTGAGGTAAAATGAAATTTTGAATAAAATAGGTGTAAGAGTTGTGTTAAGAGTTAATAATAAATATAATTGAAAAGTTATATAGTTATGAAAATTAATATTATTAGTTGTTTAATATTTGTAATAATTAATAATAAAAAAATATATCAATGGTAAAAAATGTTTAATAAAGCATAAAATGTAAAAATTTAAATAGAGTAGTATTAGAATGTAAAGAGAATATTAGTTATAAATATTGTATTAATATTTGTGCTATCTGTGTTTATGATATAATAAGGTAGAAGAATATAATCCAGATAAAAGTAGAGGTGATTGTAGATAATATGATGAAGTGTGAAATTTTTGAATTGTGGGTATTATGATCGAGTATAAAGCTTTGGATTGTGGATAAGATGATAGAGTAGAGTATCGTGAATTGAGAAGGGTGTATATACATATAGGGTATATAGATAACAATAGATAATTACAGATAAATGAGAAGAATAAGTAAATATGCTTATAGATATATAGAAGAATAAGTAATATATATAGAGACATAAATAGTACGAAAGACGATGATTGAATTTGAATTTGAAGTGAATAAAATGATGGTAGAATATATAATATGATAATACAATAATAGAGAATAAAACAGTGCAGGGTAGTATGGTAATAGAATAGAATAAAATGATAAATGATTGGATATTAGAACAGGACGGGATAATATAATAGGATAGTACAATAGCTGAATAGAATGTCTAAATGGCATAGGACAGTAGAGGTGAGATGTGTATAGAAGTGACTAGAAATTATAATATAAGCAAACAAAACTGTGTAGAATAATGTGGTAGGGCGAGGAAGGTACGAATACTATGATAGTGAGTGAATATGTGGAATGGTACGATAGAGTATTTAAACATGTGGATAAGACATAACGAGGGATTTATAGGATAATACGATATAGCCGAGAGCATATGAATAGTATGAATAAATAGAAGAGCAGATGTAGATAATATGATATAATGAAGAGAGTGTATTGATAGTATAGAGTTTGTAAAAGTTTAGATAGTATGATATAGATTGAGTATGCGCTGAATAAACAGTATGAGGTAGCTAGTGAAGAAGGGCATAGAAGGTGTGAGAACGAGAATCTGTCTCGCGTGTGTATATTATGATAGAATATGTCAGTGTGTAGGGTAATATTATATTATAGAAGCATATGTGTAGATAATATATTAAAACATGTAGATCTATAGCTGGTATATTAGAGGATTCTGCAATAATATAATAGAGTAAATAAGGCAGATAATACAAAATAGAGAGTGTAGGTTGAAGGGACAGGAAGAACAGAAAAATTGATAGGTAATGGAAATAGAATATGAAAGTAATATGGATTAGGTGTACAGTATAGAGTAAAAGAATAAAGGTTATGAAGATGATGAATGGGAAAACAGTATTAAATATTATTGAGCATATGGAAAGGAGAGATCAGAAGATGTATAGAGAAAATATATATGAATAACAGTGAGATAGATATATGTATTTAGACAAGAAGAATATTAAAAATAAATTATTATAATAAATAGATTTAAGGCAGTAAAGATGTAAATCAGATAAATAATGTTTGTATATATAGTAAAATGAGAGAAACAGAGAGTAGAGAGGATAGAAAAAGTAAAAGGGAGATCATAATTATAGGAGAGATGAAGAATCAGATGGCAAATATACGTATGAATATATATAGACATATAGTCTGTGAAGTATATAACTATAATAAAAAATACTATAGGGAGGTAAATATATACCAAATGTTAAAATATGAATAATTAATAGTATGTATGATGATAATAATAAAAATAATCAAAAATAGGTAAAATAAATGAAATAGATTTACAAATAATGATAAATCAGTACTAATATTATATGCTATTATAGATAGCTGTATAGAAGTAGATGAGATTAAATTTTATAAACTGAAGAGAGGTAGAGACAATAAAAAATAAAGCTTTATTTTTATATAAAAGAGATAATATGTATTGTTATATTTTAAACAAACTTGATCAATGAACTTTTCAGTGAATTATTGCTTCGACGTCAATGATTAATGTTGGCCTTCAGCCTATGTCACTGCAGTTTCATAGGTAGATATGTTGTACAGAAAGCATAGAGTGTAGATTGATATCGAAGAAATGTAAATTACAATACTCTCTCTATTAATAGATATTAGTGCAAAGATATTTAGAATAGAATAAGAGGCTATAGTCAATAAGTTTTATGAAAGATTTTATAGACTACAGATGATTGTGTATAATAAAGGAGGGTAACATTGAATATATAGTGTTATCATTAGACCCATAATAAATATGATTAAGATCGATATGTAAACAAATAATTTCAATTAATAAACTTTACTAAGATAAGTAAATTAACAAACAGCGAGACATATTATCCGATATAAAATTAGTACAAACACCAGAAAGAAGGGTAACAGGCTATCACCTGTTAACAAAATATGAAACGCATAAACAATTTGTTGTTAGTAGGCATTATACTAATTCAGATTTCAATCTTTTCTGTCTATTTGTTAAACAAGAGTCCTTCGGAGATATTTGTAACCAAATTGAACAACCTGCTTACCAATCCTAAAGAAAAAATTTTAGAAGAGCATTATTGTCAAGATCCCAGACTATATTGCAATAAAAATAATGAGATCAATGGTATTAAATTAAATAATACTCGGCTACTTGCTTTTCCTGTATGCGTTGAGATAATTAAAGATACATTAGCTAGATTGACATTGATATCCGAAAGTCTGAAAGATAATATTCCAGATACAATCTACAAGCTGACTGAATTGATATATCTGGATTTATCAGGGAACAATTTTAGTGGTAGTTTGAGTAATGAAATTTGGAAATTGAATAAGTTATCATATCTTGATCTAAGTAACTCAAGTCTATCTGGCTCTATACCAGATAATTTATATTCATTAGTCGGATTAGAACGTCTAGATCTTCATGGAAATAACTTTAGTGATAGTTTGAGTAATGAAATTTGGAAATTGAATAAGTTATCATATCTTGATCTAAGTAACTCAAGTCTATCTGGCTCTATACCAGATAACTTATACTTTTTAACCAAATTAGAACATCTAGATCTTCATGGAAATAACTTTAGTGGTAGTTTGAGTAATGAAATTTTAAAATTGAATAAATTATCATATCTTGATCTAAGTAACTCAAGTCTATCTGGCTCTATACCAGATAATTTATATTCATTAGTCGGATTAGAACGTCTAGATCTTCATGGAAATAACTTTAGTGATAGTTTGAGTAATGAAATTTGGAAATTGAATAAATTATCATATCTTGATCTAAGTAACTCAAGTCTATCTGGCTCTATACCAGATAATTTATATTCATTAGTCGGATTAAAATACCTAGATCTTCATGGAAATAACTTTAGTGGTAGTTTGAGTAATGAAATTTTAAAATTGAATAAATTATCATATCTTGATCTAAGTAACTCAAGTCTATCTGGCTCTATACCAGATAATTTATATTCATTAGTCGGATTAGAACGTCTAGATCTTCATGGAAATAACTTTAGTGATAGTTTGAGTAATGAAATTTGGAAATTGAATAAATTATCATATCTTGATCTAAGTAACTCAAGTCTATCTGGCTCTATACCAGATAATTTATATTCATTAGTCGGATTAAAATACCTAGATCTTCATGGAAATAACTTTAGTGGTAGTTTGAGTAATGAAATTTTAAAATTGAATAAATTATCATATCTTGATCTAAGTAACTCAAGTCTATCTGGTATCTTACCATATACTTTATATTCATTGACCGGATTAAAATACCTAAACCTTCATGGAAATAACTTTAGTGGTAGTTTGAGTAATGAAATTTGGAAATTGAATAAATTGTCATATCTTGATCTAAGTAACTCAAGTCTATCTGGTATCTTACCGTATACTTTATATTTATTAACCGGATTAAAATACCTAGATCTTCATGGAAATAACTTTAGTGGTAGTTTGAGTAATGAAATTTGGAAATTGAATAAGTTATCATATCTTGATCTAAGTAACTCAAGTCTATCTGGCTCTATACCAGATAACTTATACTTTTTAACCAAATTAGAACATCTAGATCTTCATGGAAATAACTTTAGTGGTAGTTTGAGTAATGAAATTTGGAAATTGAATAAGTTATCATATCTTGATCTAAGTAACTCAAGTCTATCTGGCTCTATACCAGATAATTTATATTCATTAGTCGGATTAGAACATCTAGATCTTCATGGAAATAACTTTAATGGTAGTTTGAGTAATGAAATTTGGAAATTGAATAAGTTATCATATCTTGATCTAAGTAACTCAAGTCTATCTGGCTCTATACCAGATAATTTATATTCATTAGTCGGATTAGAACATCTAGATCTTCATGGAAATAACTTTAATGGTAGTTTGAGTAATGAAATTTGGAAATTGAATAAGTTATCATATCTTGATCTAAGTAACTCAAGTCTATCTGGCTCTATACCAGATAACTTATACTTTTTAACCAAATTAGAACATCTAGATCTTCATGGAAATAACTTTAATGGTAGTTTGAGTAATGAAATTTGGAAATTGAATAAGTTATCATATCTTGATCTAAGTAACTCAAGTCTATCTGGCTCTATACCAGATAATTTATATTCATTAGTCGGATTAGAACATCTAGATCTTCATGGAAATAACTTTAATGGTAGTTTGAGTAATGAAATTTGGAAATTGAATAAGTTATCATATCTTGATCTAAGTAACTCAAGTATGTCTGGTAAAATACCTGATAGTCTGTATTTACTGGCCGAATTGAGATATCTGAGTCTGCAAATGAACAATTTTAGGAGTCGTTTAGGTGCTAACATTGGAAAGCTGAGAAAATTATCATACCTTAATTTAAGCAACTCAAATTTGTCTGGCTTGATACCTGATACTTTGTATTCACTGACCGAGTTGAAATATCTGAACCTACGAGGAAACAATTTTAGTGGTCGTTTAAGCACTAAAATTGGGAAGTTGAGTAAACTAGAGAGTCTTGACCTAAGTGGATTGCATCTATCTGGTTCGATACCTGGTAGTCTATATTCGATGACCGAATTAAAATATTTGAACCTTGCTAACAATAATATCAACGGTAGTTTGTCGTCTGAGATTGGTAATCTGACTAATCTAATCAATCTGAGTCTGGGTTCCAATGAATTGAGTGGCACTATACCAAATGAAATTGGTAAGTTAACTAATCTGAAAGTTTTAGAAATGCGAGAGAATGAGTTTGAAGGTGATATTCCTGATTTGAGTGGTCTGATAGAGTTAGAGTATATGAACATTAGCTCAACAAAACACAGTTTAAATGCGAAATGTGATGATGAGATGTTACCTCCATCTATTGACAAAAAAAAATGCTTAGTTAGACCTGTGAATAGATTGTGCAATAACATTACACGGTGTGAATATAGCATTGAGCATATACCTAAATCATCAGCTGGTTCAATATTCTACACATCTGGATTGAAGATGGTTATTGTGATGGTTATGTATAGAGCTGGAATAGAGATGATATTAAATTCAAATTTGGAGCTATGATGTATGTGTGTATAAGGGATAATAGATAAATTGGTATAAATAAGAGTGGAACGATGGTAGTTTGAGAATTAAAAGATTGATGTTTAGTATGAGTTATTTTACTTGTTGTATGGTTTTTGTTTATATAAGAGGGTAGATAGAGATGATAAATAAGATCTGTAAAAGAGAAGATATAGAATAATCAAGTTGAAATAATAAGAAGTTGATATTATGTGAGATATTATGAAGTGTGCATGATAGAAGGTTATTAGTATAGATGGTGTTGAAAAAGAATTATCATTTTTTAAGAGGTTTGAGATATGCTTATTGTGTAAATATTCATTATAGATTGATGTATTGATATGTTTTAGGTATATTAAGTTAATAGTAGGAGTTATGGAGCAGATTAGTGTGTGATAAGATTTTATTTGATATTAATAGTATTGTTTAAATTAGGTTGTTTATGATTAACGAGGTTTGATTGGCTATATAATATTGTTTAGTATTGTAGGAGATATTTGTTGAAGGTTGAATGAGAAAAGTTGCTATTTATAGATTAGGATATGAAATATTTAATTATGATGCGGGCGTTGATTGAAAACAAGATATAATGTAGATTAAATAAAAAGATTAGTATATAAAGTGCGTAAGTAAGTATAATAATATATCGTAAATATTGCTATTATTATTTGTTATCATATGTGTTTAACGTGATTACAAAAAAGGTAGTTAAGGTAAATATGGATGAGATGTGGAGATGAATGAGATATGGGATTAGCTCGAGGTAGAGTAGAAATGAGCATATGTAAGAGGTAGACTGTGAATGAAGTAGATGAAAGAGAGGTATGTTTATGTAATAAAAAAATAAATGCATGTGTGAGTAGAGTGCAATTGTCAATAAAAAAGTAAAATTAGAGCATATATATATACAGATTGATATATAGACATTATGATATTGGTGAGATGAAGATATAGGAGAAGACGAATAATGAAGATAATAATATAGTTGGTTTGAGTGCTTACGGAATACAAGGATAGTTTAGATGATATGAATGATGTGGTAGTGAATATGTGTATAGAATGAGACATGTTTTAGAGTGTGGGTATGTGTAGAATAGGAAGATAGTATGAATGAATGAGATGATTGGTGTGAGTAGATGTTGGAGTGTGTGGATAATATGAATTGAGATATGATAGTGTGTGGATGATGTGTGGATAGAGTGTTTAGATAACAGAGATAGTCAAATAGCTATGACAAAGATAGTGTGTGAAATAGATGATATTTAGAAGAATAGATGTAAGATGATATGTCGTTATGATGAAGAAGGTATGAATAATATGATAGAGAGATAATATATGGATAATATGACAGGGCGTGGGGGTAGTATAATACAATAGAAGATTAGATATGGATAGTATGATATATAGAAGAAAGAGTATAGATAATATAAGGAGGAATGTATAGTTGATTAGATAGATTAGACGTAGATAATATGATATCATATATGAGGAGTATGTAAATGGATGGTTGATATAGAATTGAAAGGTGTGAGAATAATTATGATAGGGTTTGTGGATGTATGGACGGAATATAATAGAGATTGAAACTGTATAACATGGTATGAGCTGATGAGGAGTGTATAGGTATAATATGAAGTGTTTGTATGTAGGTAGTATGAATAGAGACGACAGAAAAATAAGTGGATATGGATATTATAAAAAAGATGATACGGGTATAATTTAAATTAAGAGAATATAATGGTGAGAGAATATAAAAAAGGATATGGTGATATAATGGTAAAATATAGAGATAAGATAGAGTGATGTGATCATAGAATAAGATAGATAGTATAATAGTGCAATATAATAGGTAGTACGATATAGTTTGATCAAAGCAGAAACCGATTCAGATATTTAATCTCAAAAAATTGTATTAACAGACTTCAGCTAAGGAGGAGATTATTTATATAATATGTAAAATTGTAACAAATATAAAAAATATGTAGTTCTGGTACGTGTCTCTAGTTTTGTCTAACCTACAAGCTATTCATGCCCTTATAAATTGGGCAGCATCGTATATATCTCAGAATGTCTTCTCATTCCAAAATGACTTATAAAATACTCAACAAAATAAACATTAATAGATATTTTTTGCTGTGATATAGACTGGTCGATACGTAGTGAATACCCCTAATTCTAAAGCAAACTTGCCTCTCAGATCTATTGAAAATATCCACACGATATAATCAAAATTAATTAGTCTAGATAAAGATCTGAAGTTATGAAAAATGTAAAAATATTAGGTAAGAGTTGAGATTTATAAGGGTAGGTTTTCTTGTAGTTTGTTGCAAGATTGTGCATAAAAATAGACCCTATCTAACTGATGTTGAAGGATGAAATCAATAGTATTATTAATTGGCTACGAAATTGGGTAGAATCCTGATCAATATATAAATGTAGAAAATATCTATCTATCTTATCAAAAAAATTATCAATTATTCTACACTATATCAATATAAATAAAATATAATACATATATATATATATGAGTTCAGTTGTTATAATGGTGTATTTTAGTAATACCTTAAATGAAAAATCATATTATTAATAAAAAAACCAACAGTATACAAACATGATATAATGAATGTAGAATAGTATAATGCTGTATAGATATTATTGTTACAGAAATGAGTAAAATTATGATATGGATAATTGAATATATACATATCAATATATAATAAACTCAAAATCATATTAATATTTGTATTAACGATGTATGTGTTTTATGTAGACCAGTTTGTATAGAATAGATAGAAATAATAAAACAATAATATATGATAAATAATGTTATAGAGATGAGATGATAAATAATTATAGATATAAAGCACATAGATAATACAAATATATTGTATGATTATTAACAATGTGAGTTATGATTTGTTATATTGGGAACAATTAATCATTTAATAATTTTGTGTGTAATAATTATTGAAAAAAAATTAATAAGGGTAAAAGTGAAAATATTGGATAGGAGATGTGATAATAAGAGATAATATAATAGAATAAGAATATTGAGATAGATAGTGGAATAGGGTGTAATAGTAGGATGTAGAGTAAGTGCATTTTAAGGTATATTTTAGATTAAATAGAATGGAGGAATGAATAATGTAACAAATATAATATTTTTGAGATGAAATAATATAATATGGTATAATATTGACATATATTGAAGTATATTTTGTTATAATAAACAGATATTTTTTATGTAATAGGTAATAGATTTGTCTACATTAATCGTTATATAAAATATGTTTTGATGATCATGTGGGTTTAATATTGAAATGAATATATATATATATATCACAAGTAGTATGATATTATATTAAATAGTATACTAACCATTTTTTTCAATAAATTTTCAAAAAGTTAGATAATTTTTATATTCACAATATAAATATAATAAAATAAATCAATATATGTATCAATATAATGTAATAGATGATATGTGACAAATCATTTAAAAGATGTAATACAAATATAATACATATATATATATATATTAATAATAGTTTGAATTATCCAGATATATCACTTTCTAGGAAGTCATTATTAATATTATATAATCATTGTTAATCCTTATTTATATATATATTTAATAATAATTAAAGGACATCTCAATATATCGTTTTATATTATATTATTTACATAATATAATATTTATAAACTCTAATATTTACAATTCCTTAATTATAATACAATATTTTTCATTGTCTTTTTCAATTTATTTTCATAATTATATCTAATATAATATATATTCATCACATAGATTAATATATCATATTATATTATATATAATTATTATCCTATTTAATCTAGCCTTATTTTTTATATTTCTAGTTTTATATGCTTCCAACTATTAATAGATTATATATATATAAATATATATATATATAACCATATAAAGATTTTAGCTTTATATCATTAAATTTTCATTTAAATATATTACCAATTATCTTATATTATTGTTCCTCTCGTACTAAATAATATTACTATTAAAATAGGATTATATTGTATACACCTGTAGGTTAAAACTAACCTGTCTCACGACGGTCTGAACCCAGCTCACGTTCCCTTTTATTGGGTGAACAATCCTACACTTTTTGAATTCTGCTTCACAATGATAGGAAGAGCCGACATCGAAGGATCAAAAAGCAACGTCGATATGAACTCTTGGCTGCCACAAGCCAGTTATCCCTGTGGTAACTTTTCTGACACCTCTGAAGGGAAGGATTTAAGTTTATATAATCCATATATGATATATAGATTATATTTATCCCATTTAAAAAATATGGTTTCAAAGGATCTTTAGGCCCAACTTTCATTTATATATTATTCTTACTTAAAATAATATTCAAATAAACATTTACCCTTATATTCTACATAAGATTTCTTTTCTTATTGAGTTTATCTTTGGACACCTGTGTTATATTTTAACAGATGTGCCGCCCCAGCCAAACTCCCCATTAAAATAATTTTAATGATATTTAGATTATGATGCATAATTTATAAAATCATACAATTATAAATTGTATTATCTATATTTATCATTTAATTAAAAAAATAATAATTATAGTGGTATTTCATTGACGTTATGACAATAAATTGCCACAACTCCCACCTATACTATACTAATTTTATTTTTTTAAGTATTTTAACTAGAGTCAAGCTCAACAGGGTCTTCTTTCCCCGCAGGTTATTTTTATAATATTTTTATGTATTATATAAATAGTTATTTTTGTATATAATAAACATTTACCCAAGCCCGTTCCCTTGGCTGTTATTTCACTAGATTATTAATAGGGACAGTAGGAATCTCGTTAATCCATTCATGCGCGTCACCAATTAAATGACGAGGCATTTGGCTACCTTAAGAGAGTCATAGTTACTCCCGCCGTTTACCCGAGCTTTATTAAATTTCTTTAATATTGACATTCTGAGCACTGGGCAGAAATCATATAATGTCATAAATATTATCTTATATCTATCATTATACTATGTTTTAGTTAAACAGTCGGATTCCTCGTTTTAGTAATCAGTTCTAATATAAGATATATATAATAATCAAAACAGATTATTATATTGATCCATCAGAGCCAATCTTTCTCCCGAAGTTACAGATCTAATTTGCCGACTTCCCTTATTAATATTAATTCTATCGACCAAACGATTTTATCATAGGATACCTGATGCGGTTATCTGTACGTTCATTATTATATATTTTTAAATTATATATAAATCTAATTTTTACGAGTACAATACACAGTTAAATATTATTTTTTATAATATGATATATATTATATTGTTACATATAATATATATAATATTACATATATAATATCTTCTATATAGTAAACAATTTCTATTAATGATTAATATTCTATTGTCTACATTTATATTTATACTAGTATAAATATATATATATATATTATAAAGAAAAGATAACTCTTTTTTAACCTATATTATACTTTTTAGATTTATATTTTTAGACATGTCACCACATAACTATAAACATTATAAGTGTGTATAGTTCATATTATATATAATTAATGGTTAATTAATGTTAAAATTATTCCCTTTCTTAATAAATACTTATATTTATTTTTTATATATTATTTACTATATTGTATTAGGAACGACTAACTCTATATAGATTAACTTTATATAGAAACCATTATCCACTTCGGTCCTCATATATATATAATCAATATGATTATTGAATTTTATTATGAGTATTTGCTACTATAACCAAGATCTGCTCTTAATATTTATTCATAATAAATCACTTTATTACTTTATATAAATATTAATGTCCTCCTACTAAGATTTATATAATTTGTTATAATAAATCTTGTAAAGAATCGATATTAATTATATATTAATATATATAATTATTAGTGATATACCAATAATTAATATATTAATAATATTAAACAAATATATAATATATAAGTATATTATATTTAATTTGTCGATCACTTATGCGTTATCCATTTTAAGCACAATTTAATTCGGCAGGTATGTTGTTACACACTTCTTAGAGGATATCTACTTCCATAATCACCTTCCTGCTGTCTTTATTAAATCATAGCTTTTACCTTTATCAATATTCGATAAATTCATTTTAACATCTTATCTTTACTTATGGTTGATCCCATATAACCATATCTGCTTACCAAATCATGGCCAACTAGGTATAATACATATATATTACATATTTAAAGTTTGAGAATAGTTTAGAAATAATATTTATTCCTAACCGTATAATATAACCGAAGTTATATTATACATTAACTCTTATCATTTCTTTACCTCATAATACTAAATTATATATATATTAGATTTAATATAATATATATATATAGATATTTATTATACCCGCTATCCTTAGAGATATTTCGGAGGAAACCAGCTACTAAATGGTTCGATTAGTCTTTCGCACCTATTCCCATATTATACAAGTGATTTGCACGTCAACATTGCTACGGTCATCCATTTTAATTTCTTAAAACTTCTACCTATACAGGAATAGTTCACCATCTTTCGGGTCCTAAAATTAAAACTATAAGTGATTTATTTTTTATATAAAAAAACTAAATCCTATAAACTGAATATTATTTCTATTTCTATATGTATATTTATTTTGACTAAATAATAATACTTGCTTTAATTTTAGACTCCTTGGTCCGTGTTTCAAGACGGTTATTATTAATATCATATCATTTATAATATATTATTATATATTTTTATTTAATATATAACATATTTTTATAGTATACTATTCTATATATATAGATATATATAGAGAATAATATATTATATTAGATGATATCAATAACGTTAATTATATTAATAATTTCAAAGTCTATTTAACTCTCTTTTTTCAAAGTTCTTTTCATCATTCCCTCACGGTACTTTTTAAATATTCACTATCGGTCTCCTTTTATATATCATATTTAGTTTTAAGAGTAATCTATCTCTTTATATATATATTCAGAATATATATATATTTTATTAGATTTGCAATCTCAAACAAATCGACTCTTATTACAATAATCATATATATAATATGTATATATATAAAATTACAGGACTTTAACCTTATATTATTATTTTATTTCAAAATCAATTAATATTATATATACATTATTAAATAAATATTATTGTAACTAATATTACATTATTGATTATTTATTTATACTATTATTACTAATAGATATAATCAATTTCAATAATTGAACTTTTATCTACTTTCACTCGCCGTTACTAATAGAATCACATTTGTTTTCTTTTTTTATAACTTAACCTCCTCTTAGTAATATGCTTAAATTCAGAGGGTCATCTTAAATATTTCAAATATATCTCATTATATCTATATATATATACAAATATATATATATGTATTATCTCTATATATATTTGTGTATATATATATAATTGAATATATCATAGATTTAATTATATAAAAGATTATATTTTATATAACATAATAATATATAATATATATATATTATAATATAATATTTGAAATATTTATACTATATATCTATATATGATATATAGTGCATTTCGCATTAGAGAACTTTATTATTCATATAAACTAATTGTTTATAACATATTTGTAATTCATAATAATATTATCGTATCTAACTACGCTCATCATCGTTTAAAAGGAACCAAGATATCCATTATTAATATATTTTTATTTTTATATTAAATATTATTTATTTATATATATATCTTTTTATCATAAATATAGTTTATATAATTTATAGAATACTATATTATATATTTATTGTTTTTATTTTATAATTCTCTAATGATCCCTCCGCAGGTTCACCTACGGAGACCTTGTTACGACTTCTCCTTCCTCTAAATTATAAAATTCAAATTAATTTGTAATATAGTTATATAGAGGTATAGATATACATATATAACAAACTACTCCTTAATTTTCATCTCATAATCCAATCGGTAGGAGCGACGGGCGGTGTGTACAAAGGGCAGGGACTTAATCATCACATGTTGATGACATGTAATTACTAGGAATTCCTTGTTCAAGATTAATAATTACAATAATCTATCCCCAACTAATTAAATAACATTTTATATGCTCTTAGCTATATTTCATATAGCTATATTTAATTTATATATTAATATAATATTAATATATAAATCTGCTTATTAAATCATTCTCTTGTTATTATTGTAACACGCGTGCAGCCCAAGATATCAAAGGGCATCACAGACCTGTTATTGCGATACTTTTCAAATTACTTAATATTTGATCGTAATTAATCAAATATGATCTATTTTTTCATTATTATATATATATAATATATATATATAATAACTAAAAATACAACATATTTTTATCATCTCGTTCGTTATCGGAATTAACCTGACAAATCACTCCACCAACTAAGAACGGCCATGCACCACCACTTATGATATCAAGAAAGATCCTTTATTCGCTAATTATATTAATCTGTCAATCCTTTTCATATCCTACCTTGGTAAAATTTCCCGTGTTGAGTCAAATTAAGCCGCAAGTTCCACTCCTTGTTGTGCCCTTCCGTCAATTCCTTTAAGTTTCATTCTTGCTAACATACTCCCCCAAGAAATATAAATATTCAACGATTTCTCATCAAAATTCTTAATATATACATTTATCTTCTAATCCATATAGAACTATTAGATATTTTAATATATATCAAACCTTTAATTATCATCATTTACTGGATAAACTACGACGGTATCTAATCATCTTCGATCCTTATCCCTTCGTTCTTTATTGACAAAATTACTCTTATTAAATGCTTTCGCTTTAGTTTGTCTTGGTTGAATCATAGAATTTCACCTCTAGCCAACCAATACATCTAATCCCAATCATTTTCATTCATTACATAATTAAATCTATCATATACCTTAATTGTTACTCATATTTTGTATAAAACTTATTATTCCTTCAATCACTATAATTTAATTAAGGTATTATATTTATTAAATCTTTCTATATTTTATATCTAATTATTATAAATAATCAAATATAAACTATAAAAATATAAACTTCAACTACGAACTTTTTAACTTCAACAATTTTAATATACACTATTGGAGCTGGAATTACCGCGGCTGCTGGCACCAGACTTGCCCTCCAATTTAATATTCTAATTGTTATTTTAACTCATTATCATTAAAGCATATCTTGGTATAACCAAAATCACCTTTACGTCATTTCTCTACCTCTGTACATTCCTATAATATACATAATATTTGCATATTTATATATTATAGAAAATATTTACAATTGGGTAATTTACGCGCCTGCTGCCTTCCGTGGAAGTGGTAGCCATTTCTCAGGCTCCCTCTCCGGAATCAAACTCTAAATCCCCGTCACCCGTTATAACCTAGGTTAGCCTCTATCTAACCTACCATAGTTGATAGGGCAGATTCTCTTGTAATTACTCGTTTAAATAATTATAAACAATTTTCATACTTTCTATAACCTGTTTTTATACAGATTATATACTTTTTTGTTATTACTCACTTATTTCTAACAAAACTAATATAAATCATGTATTAGCCCTAGATTTCCTACGGTTATCCATATAATTTATAATTACTTAGATTAATTAAACTGCACTATTGAGCTGTCCGCAGTCTCGTTTTCTATAAATAAAAAACTTATACTTACACTTGCATGGCTTAATCATCGTGACAAGCATATAACTACTGGCAGGATCAACCAGGTAACTATATATATATCTAATATATCTTTTACTATATATTATTCATATTATATATTATACATGATATATAATATATTATAACTCATCTATAACTCATCTATAATAACTATTCTCTTTATTAATTTATAATAATAATATTAATTATTATTATCTTTTATATTCACAATATAAAATTATCATTATTATATATATTCATCTTATACAACTAGCTATATATATATATAATTTATATTTCAATATTTTATATATTTTATAACATATTTATTAAATATAAAATTTAATAATATAATATCAATTATTAAATGTATATTATATATATCATATCAAATATAATAATCTTTTAAAAAAAATTATTAATTTATATTATAATAATATACTTTTAATTCGATATAATAACTTTTTTATATATTTAACATTAATTTAAATATTATATTTTGATATTATAAAAATATATATACTAAAAAATATATACATATACTATATTAATTATTTAATTCATTTTTATATATTTATATTTTAATTATTTTTATCTTAATCATTAATCATATTATTAAAATTCTCTACCCCCTTTTTATTTAATTTAATTTTATAATCAACCAAATTTAAACAAATATAATAGACTACATACAGACTGCAGTATACATATTTTGTTATAAAGAATCAAATTATCTATTTAAGATTTTCTTGACACTGATCGATACCTATTTCAAATTATTTTTTTTCTATGACGACATAGGCATGTCACCCAATCTTGAGATTCATATATTTCTAAAATAGCCAAAGTGTGAACGTGTTCAGAAGGAAAATATAGCTCTAATAAACATAGAACAATTGTATCTTTTTTTATATAATTTTTTGCATTTTTAAAAACTGTTTAAAAGTTATTATTCAATATGTTTTAGGTATCACTCTGATATTGGTCATTTTTAGCTACGTCCAATTTCTTATTATGATACCTCTATTCAAATCCTGTATATTCTATCACAAAACTAGAGCTATAGAAAATATTTTATTAGAAACTTTACAATCAGAAAAGACTCTTTTATCGAAGAAAACTTGGTCAAATATTAAGAAAGAAATATTTAGGATTATATCTGAAGGTGCTGAGGAATGAAAAGTAGTTATATTTAATATATATAAAGAATAAACTAGACAAATATCGAAGAATATAGACAAAAAGATAATAAAAGCTAAGGAAATAGCAAAGATATGACACAAAAATTTATAGAAATACTGAAGGAGAAGATAGGGAAATTACAAAAAAAATAAATAATAAAATAGCTAAGAACAAATGAAATCATTAAATATAAAATCAATCTTACGAAAAAAGTTTAAAAATTGTACAGAGAACTAAATGAAAATATGATGAAAGAAATAAGATAAGCATATTTAAATCAGGAGGTATTGATATGAAAAAAGAAACAATATAAAAACGAGAAGAAAAGAATAAAAAATATAATCCTACAATATACAAAAAAAATATAGAAAAACAAATCTTAATCGTAGTAAATATAGTAAAGAAATTTATGTAGAATATAAAAAGATGATGATAGGTGTAAAACAGAGCGAACCAACGGTGTCTAAAAAAAAGTATAGCAAGATAAATAAAATGCTTTAGATGCTAGATATAATAGGAGATTAGAGCCCAGATTAATTATTTAAAAAAAATCTGAAATATTCTATTTAAACAGCAGAACTTGATCAAAAGATAAATCTCTAACAGCAAAAGAATATTTTTGTAAATCGAGTCCATATTATGATCAAAATAACTAATAAAAATAGTTGCTAGAAAAAATCACTGAATTATCTACGAGAAGAAGTTTAAAATAGTAATATGAATTTAAAATATGTAAAAGATAAAAAAACAATATCGAATATTTATCATTCTGAATTATCGAAAGCTAAGATTTTTATCGGAAAAATAAAAAAAATTTACAAATGCCTAATGGTCTGAAATATGTTGGTAAAGGTCTACTGTAAACCTGATACCTATCTAAAATGTGTTAAAATAAGGTTATGTCTTATAATAACGAATAGCCTATGGTCATACTGAAGAAAAATTATGTTGATATAGTAAAATGTCATAATAAGATATGATAATATGAAGAATAATACGAAGAATATATTGAATGGAATATAATCAGATTGGAAGTAGGAAGATATAAGTGAGGTTAATTTGTTATTTCCTATTGACAGAATCGTTGATAATGAAGAATAATATCTATTATATATTAGAAAAATGTAAAATTAAATTTAAATAGATAAATTAATGAAAATATCCAAATATACGGATCAAGAGACAGTAAATGCAGATATGAAAGTCTATGAGGAAATGCATGAAAAGAGGTTTTAAAATAAGAAGAAGGATAAAAATTGAAATATCAGAAGAATATTTTTTCAAAATATATTGAATATAATGAGTAGCAAATAAGAGCACGATTGCCTTAGAACATATGATAAATAATGATTATAGAAGTAAGATTATGGCTATATTAAAGATGATGAATAAAAAGAGTTAAGGGATTAAGAAAATTATGCAGTTAACAATAAATACTATGAGAAAGGTAGAGTTATGAAAAATAAATAAAAAAAGTTCCAAAATGAACAAATAAAAAAGAAATGAGAAAAATCAGTGAATAGCATTGAGTATAAACTGGTTATTGAAGATAAAAATATTTTTAATGAGAATAATTATAAAATGTGAATAAAAGAAAAATGGTTATAAAAATATTTAAATAAAAAATAATAGTGTAATATTAAAAGAATAAAAATCAGTGAATAGCATTGAGTATAAACTGGTTATTGAAGATAAAAATATTTTTAATGAGAATAATTATAAAATGTGAATAAAAGAAAAATGGTTATAAAAATATTTAAATAAAAAATAATAGTGTAATATTAAAAGAATGAATGAATAATCTAATTAATATATTTGCCTAGAATGAAAATAAAGACTTATATAAAGTTAAGAGTCTGATTATAGAGAGTTCAAGATGTTTTGAAAAATATTTTGGACAATTATAAAGTTATTTAATGTTATATATATAGATCTAAATAATTATTTGAATATTTTGTAAAAATCAATTTGAAAGATATAAAAGACAATAGTGAATAAATAAATATTTAACATTTATTGACAAGAAAGCAATTTATATAATGTGTTTTGGATTAGTTGATATATTTATTGTTTTTGATTTTTTATGTATAAGAAATAATCGAATATAGTTTATTAATTCAAAACATTTTAACAAAACATTTTTAACTATTCTAATATGTTAGTTTGTAATAAATAATTAAAAATAATGTTTTGAAGAAATATAATAATAATGAATTTAAACAAGATGAAAAGTATTCTGAAACCATAAAGAGTTAAAATTTTAGGTTGTTTTATACAAAAACCTAATTAAAAAAAGAACATTATTGAAATAAAAAAAAGAACATTATTGAAATAAAAAAAAAGAACATTATTGAAATAAAAAAAAAGAACATTATTGAAATAAAAAAAAAGAACATTATTGAAATTAATGACATCATAATGTACATATAGGTTAAGATAATAATAAATTGTGTTTAAGTGACCTTAACCCAACCTAATACTTTTCACACATAAAATAATCCTGTCTGTTGTTGGGAAGAATTATCTCTATATGTAGTAGAGAGTTGATCAGGTTAGATTAGCAGAGAGTCGGATTTGCGCTTAGACCGTCTTTAATTGCTGAAATAAGTGGGTTTTTAGTAGGTCCACAGATACCCCTAAAATCATCAGTTTCTACTGACCAAATCATAGTAGTACCAAGTTTCAAATCTTTAGCATACTTGGCTTTGATACAGAGTGACTTTTCGTTATCAAGACCAATCCAATTCCTACCCGTATAAGCATATATACCTATCTGTTCACCGTCCCATACCTCTGTCCAATCTTTTGTTTCTTTAGACTCGCAGTATTCATTGTATCCCATCATTCCTACCTCGCCAGTATATGCTCCAGAGATTCCACCATATGATTGTGCAGGGGCTGCAATTTCATGGTTGTTGGGATCAGAAAGATCAAAGCTTTTACCATATGTTGGCATTCCCAATCCTATTTTTTCCGGATCAGCACCTCTGTTCAACCAGCCGCGAATACAGTTGTCTACATATAGACTAGCTAGCGTCTCGTTAGCCATATTGTCATAAGCATTAGTTCCGTATAGAGGTGCATGGATTCCAGTAACTCCATCCCATGAACCATGTAAATCGTAAGCCATGACAAAAATACGATCTAGATATTTAGATAAAGATGGAACATGATATGAAAGATCAGCTGCTTGATTTGATGCACCTACTGCTGCACTCAAGTAATAACCATGCTTGTCAAATTCTTCCCTAAATTCTCTTATAAGTGTATTGAAATTCTCTAGATCAACAGGATTTCCATCTCTTTGACTTGGATATTCCCAATCAAGATCAAATCCATCAAAATTATATTCTTGCAGCAAACTTACAGCGCTCTCAATAAGGTTTCGTCTTTTTGTTGGATCATTTGACACTATAGAGTAGTTCAATGAACATTGATTCCATCCACCAATAGCCAAACTAGTTCTGAGATTGGGATTTTTCTTTTTCAAATCAGTAAAATTAAGGAAGCCCCTCAAGCCAGTATATTCATCTTGATTACCTATATTTAGGTATTCATCAAGAATTCTAACCTTTCCAGTTTCTGGGTCAATGCCAACAAATGTATAAATAATGTGATCACACAGATCTGTGTCTAAATGCTCACTTGCATTAAAAAAGCCATTTCCATGTCTATAATTTGCCCAACTACCAAAATAACAAGCTAATCCATCTGTAGCTGACACTGCCGAACTAGCAAGCACAGCAAGCACAGCAATCAGCATTACCACTAATTCGTATCTCATTTTCTATTATAACCTGATTGTTCTAGTCATATAATGATTGTGAATATTCTTTTTAATCAAAATCACTCAAATACAAATGTCTCATAGTTAGATTAAATTTAGTAATATTCAATAGATAAAAATCACACACACAGGCTTTAAGCTTAATTTGTTAATTATAGAGAACTGCTCACTTTAATGTCACACTCTATAATCATCATCCTATTACTATAACACTCGTTTTAGCAAATACTTCAGAACCTAATTATTAATCTATTAGGTAAAAAAATCTATCATGATCATTCATATATTTTCATCATATCAAACAATATAGACAGATATTATCAATATATAGAGAAAGACAGATAGATATTCAGATCTTTATCTCAATAAACACATACACATTATCGATCTCTGATAGAGATTATGATTATCTAATTCTAAATAATATTTACAATAGAGAAATTCTCATTGTCTAAGTCTGATTTAAAACTGTTATTATATATATACATCTCTAAATACTTAGTCAATATTGATGTCAATTCTACATCTAACTCTAAAATTACTTAAAATTCAGATCTAATCTATGTTATAAAACCATAAGATATATTCTATTTAAATCATACTCCATATTTGATATACTAAGATTGTCTTATCTACTTCAGATTAATAACATAATGCAGTTAAAAATATACTATGAAAAAGAGAAATTTTGAATGAAAATAGATAATTGATCATCTGTCTCGCGTGTGTATAATATGAATATGATATAATTAAAAATATATAGATAGTTGATATAGCTTGAAAAATATAAGAGAAGAATAGTTATGATAATGTTTGTGGATCTAGAATTAGAGTAAGATATAAATTGAAACTATACAAAAGAGTATCAATTGATGAGGAGTGTATAAATATAATGTAAAGTGTTTGTGTATAAATAATAGGAATAGAAACAATAGAAGAATAAATCTATATGGAGCTATAAAAATAACATGAATATCAATTGAATTTAAAGCGAATAATATAAAAGATGATATGATTAAAACAATCATAAAGTAATATAGAAATAGGATAGAATAATGTGATAATATAATAACATAATATGATAGAAGAATAGAGAATAATGCTATAGTGTGGAATAAAAAATATAGAGTAATATAGGGTAGTAGAATAAAATAAGAATATTGAGATAATAGGATATAATATAATAGGATAGAGAGTAGGTATATCATAAAGAGGTGTGATATTATGTGAATATGTAGAGAGATGTGATATTATGTGAATATGTAGAGAGATGTGATATTATGTGAATGTGTAGAGATGTATAATGTTATGGACATGTATAGAGAGGTATGATGTTGTGTGAGTATGTGAACATATAGAGAGGTATGATATTATGTGGATTGTGAATGTGTAGGTAGAGATGTGTGATGTTGTGTATGTGGGTGAAGATGTATGATGTGTAGAAGAACATGTATAGGTGTGCATATAAAGGGGTATAAAAGATTGAATGTGCAGAGTGAATAAAATAGAAAAGATAATATAATAGAGAATAAAATAATGTGATAATATAGAATATAAGATATGATGATAGAATAGGATAATAGAAGACAATATGAGAATAGAGAAATAAAATAATAAGATAGAATAATATGATAGAATGAATATAGTAGATAATTATGATGTAAAGAGTGTATAGATAGTTATGATTTAGATTGAAGATAGATAGTTATGATTTAGATTGAATAAATCTGTCTCGCGTGTGTTTGGATTAGGTAGATATGAATAATATGAATAAGATTAGATAATAGTGAGTAATAAAAGTAGTGTGTGTGTAAGTATTGTTGAGTGTGAGTTTGTATATATGTAGATATATGTATGTGTATAATATTGTGAGGATATGGATAGTATTATTGATTTGAGAATGTAAATAAAAGAGCATATGGATAGTATGATAGAGTTATAAGAAGATGTGTGTATAAGGTTATATATGTGTGTGTATAAAGGGATATATATATATGTGTGTACGATGATTATGATATTGTATGTGAATAGTATGGTACAAAGTATGTGGATATATATAGTAGATAATAGAGATTGAATATATGGATAATATAGTAGAAGTTGATAGAAGTGAGCAGAATAAAAGAAGAAAAGTAGGAGGATAAAAGTTGATAATGAATGAGATAGGATAAGATAGGATAGAGAGTTATGATGATAGAATAGAATAATGAAAAATAAAGTAAGAATAGAATGATAGGAAAGAGGATATTATAATAGATTGAAAATGATAGATATAGAAGATCAGTGGTGAATAGGAGTGAATGTGGGAGATCAGTGGTGAATAAGAGTCAATATGGGGGATCAGTGGTGAGTAGGAGAATAATCTTGATAGAAAGGATGTAACGTAGATGAACAGAGATGAAACTGAATAATATAAATAGAAGGATAGATAGTGTGAATAGTAAGAATAGAGAGATAATGATGAATAATAAGTAGTATGTAAATAACCTAGATGAATATGATGTTATGAATATGTGTGTAAATAATATTGATAGGGATAGTATATGTAGAGAGTAAGTATGTAAATAGTATGGTATTATTGTGAGTATATGAATAGTATGATGATAATATTTTAGGTGATTTATATAATAGGCTGTAAATATATACATACGATGTTAATTATGTGTGGATAATGTGATGGAGTATGTAGTGATATATAAAATAGATAATGTAGATTGAATATGATGAAGTTATAGAACTTGAGAGGATTAGGTAGAATAGGATGAGGAGAGAGGAGTAAGTTGATAGAAGTTTAAAGTAAATGAGAATATATAGTAGTGTAGAGAATATATATATAGTATAGATGATATATAAAATAATATATATAGTATAGATGATATAAAATAATATATATATATAGTATAGATGATATATAAAATAATATATATATATAGTATATATATATATATAGTATAGATGATATATAAAATAATATATATAGTATAGATGATATATAAAATAATATATATATATAGTATATATATATATAGTATAGATGATATATAAAATAATATATATAGTATAGTATATATATATATAGTATAGATGATATATAAAATAATATATATAGTATAGATGATATATAAAATAATATATATATATAGTATATATATATATAGTATAGATGATATATAAAATAATATATATAGTATAGATGATATATAAAAATAATATATATATAGTATAGATGATATATAAAATAATATATATATATAGTATATATATATATAGTATAGATGATATATAAAATAATATATATAGTATAGATGATATATAAAATAATATATATATATAGTATAGATGATATATAAAATAATATATATATAGTATAGATGATATATAAAATAATATATATATAGCATAGATGATATATAAAATAATATATATATATAGTATAGATGATATAAAATAATATATATATATAGTATAGATGATATATAAAATAATATATATATAGTATAGATGATATATAAAATTAATATATATATATAGTATAGATGATATATAAAATAATATATATATAGCATAGATGATATATAAAATAATATATATATAGTATAGATGATATAAAATAATATATATATAGTATAGATGATATATAAAATAATATATATATAGTATAGATGATATAAAATAATATATATATAGTATAGATGATATAAAATAATATATATATAGTATAGATGATATAATGTGATATAAAAAGAAAATATAGATAATTATACCAATTGTGGATATAATATAATTTGAGTTATAAATAATATATTTTGTGTATGGATAATATGATATAAGTATTATGTATGGATAGTATGATAAAATATATGAGTATATGAAATAATATGGTACGTAATATATGTATGACAAGATGATATAATAAAAGAGTATGCATAGATAGTATATAAATAATATAAAAAAATATGTAGACATATAACATAATAGAATGTGTAAATGTAATAATAAATAGATTAAATAAGGTAGGTATATAATAATATATAATAGAGAAAATAAAGTAAAGAGATAATATTATAGGTTGGAGAGATAAAAGGAATATAAGATTTAATAGAAGATAAAATAATATAGATAAATTAATTAGAGTTATAGAATATATAATATAGAATAAAATAATATTAAATAATATAAATGAATGATATATAGAGAGAGTAAAGAAGAAGATGACAAAATATAAAGATAGATAAAGACATAATGTATATGAATAATTATGAAATAGAAATATATTTATAAAGAATATTAAATGTATTATAAAGTATGATAAATTTAAAAAAAAGATATATTATATATTTTTTTAATAGATTTTAAGATTAGAAGATATAAGATGATATAGAAAAAAAATAAAGTAAATATAATAATAGAAAAAATAAAGAAGAAGAATAAGAAATTGTAGACAGATAACATGTAGATAAATATATATGTATATAAATATAAAAAAATATTTATACAATTATTTGAGACATATAAATAAATAAAACATAACGCATATATATGATAAGAAATGTAATAACAATAAGTGATAAAATAATATAAATTAATAAGATAAGGTAGAGAAAATAAAAATAATAAAAAATAATAAAATGTATAAAAGTATGTAGATATATATATATATATACATAATAAATGAATTTTGATAAAATTGATTGATGATTATAATAGATATTATGTAAGGTAGATAGATATAATAATATGATTGATGATTATATAGATATTATATAAGGTAGATAGATATAATAATATGATTGATGATTATAATAGATATTATATAAGGTAGATAGATATAATAATATGATTGATGATTATAATAGATATTATATAAGGTAGGTAGATATAATAATATGATTGATGATTATAATAGATATTATATAAGGTAGATAGATATAATAATATGATTGATGATTATAATAGATATTATATAAAGGTAGGTAGATATAATAAATATGATTGATGATTATAATAGATATTATATAAGGTAGATAGATATAATAATATGATTGATGATTATAATAGATATTATATAAGGTAGGTAGATATAATAATATGATTGATGATTATAATAGATATTATATAAGGTAGATAGATATAATAATATGATTGATGATTTATAATAGATATTATATAAGGTAGGTAGATATAATAATATGATTGATGATTATAATAGATATTATATAAGGTAGGTAGATATAATAATATGATTGATGATTATAATAGATATTATATAAGGTAGGTAGATATAATAATATGATTGATGATTATAATATACATTGTATAGGTAGAGATAATAACATGGTTGATAGTTATAATATACATTGTATAGGTAGAGATAATAACATGGTTGATAGTTATAATATATATTCATATAGGTAGAGATAATAACATGATTGACAGTTATAATAGATATTATATAGGTAGAGATAATAATATGATTGATATTTATAAATTAAAAAAATAATAAAAAAATGAAAAATTATATATATACATAGAAAATATGTGTAAATAAAACATATTCTGAATTATAAATGTTAAAATAAAAAAATAGAAGAACAAATAAAATAATAGATGATAAAATGAGATATATTGTAAGTTACAAATATTATTGGTAGAAAAAAATAAAGAAAAAGAATATATTATTGTAATAATAGATATTAATAAATAAAAATAAATAATATAATGTAAATAAAAAGTAATAAGATATATGTATATAGATAATAAAAAAATATTTTTTTTTTTAATGAGCTCAAATGAATATTTTTTGAGTATTTGATATGAAAAATTATAATTAATATTTATATGTTGTAGTTTTAGTTTTTGATAAAGAAAGAGATGTATATATATATATAAAATGTAGATCATAGGTTAATAATGAAAAGATATAAATAAATTAGAATAGATTAATAATAGACTAAGAAAATAATGATAGAATAAAAATGAAAATATAAAAAAAAATTATAAATAGTTTTATGAAGAATATAAATAAATAGTTTATGATATAGGTAAATGATATAGATTATAATATGTATTAATATGATAATAAATGTAAGTAAGAGGGGTTATATATATGTTGTAAATAATATTAAAAATAAAATTATAAAAATAAAATATTAGCCGAAAAAAATATTTGAAATATTAAGAAAGAAGAATAAATCATTTATCAACTGAAAAGTAAGAAGTGATTTATTATTAAGATATGAAGATAATGAATAAGTTATTGATAATAGCGATTATATTATTTGAGATTTCAAGAATATTTTCGGTGGAAAATAACTCTTCAAAATTTGTGGCGGAGTTGAACAAGTTATTAGTGAATGATAAAATTGCAGATGACTACTGCAATGATAGAAAAATAATATATTGCAATAATGGTGAGGTGAGTGATGTTGTATTGGATGGGGTTGAATTATCAGCATTTCCTGTAGAGATTAGAATAATTAAAAAATACATTAAGAAGTTTAAAAATAGGTCAGACAAATCTGCGAGGTAATATTCCGAATGAAATTTATGAGCTGAATGAATTGATAAGTCTGGATCTAAGAGGAAGCAAAATTTAGTGGTAGTTTAAGCGATAATATTAGAAATCTAAATAAATTAAGATATCTTAATTTATATAATTTGAATCTATCTGGATGGATACCTGATGGTTTTTACTTGTTGACTGATCTGCATGCTATGTTTTTAGATGGGAACAAAATTTAATGGTATTTTAAGTAATGATATTAAAAATATGAAGAATTTAAAATATATTCTAATAAGTGGATCAAATCTATCTGGACCAATACCTGATGGTCTATATTCATTAAGTAATTTAGAACATATAACGTTAGGGGGTAATAGATTTAATGGTAGTTTAAGTGATAAGATTAGAAATCTAAACAAGTTAAAATATATTGATTTAAGTAATTTAAATCTATCTGGACCGATACCTGATGGCCTATATTCATTGATTAAATTGGAATACCTGTATCTACAAGGAAACAAATTTAATGGTAGATTAAGTGATGATATCAGAAATCTGAATAAGTTATTACATATTGATTTAAGTGGATCAAATTTGTCTGGATTAATACCTGATGGTATATATTCATTAAGTGAATTAAAAAAGATGAAATTAGGAGGTAACAGATTTATTGGTAGATTAAGTGATAATATTAAAAATATGAATAATTTATCAGAGCTTGATTTAAGTGGATCAAATCTGTCTGGTGAGATACCTGATTCTATATATTCATTAGCTAAATTGAATTATCTGAATCTAAAAGGGAATAATTTTAGTGGTAGATTAAGTGATAATATTATAAAACTAAAGAATAAATTATTAAAGCTTGATTTAAGTGGATCAAGTTTATCTGGACCAATACCTGATGGTTTATATTCATTAATTGAATTACAAGATCTGAAATTAGCAGGTAACAGATTTGATGGTGGTTTAAGTGATAAGATTAGAAATCTGAATAATCTACATACTCTTGATTTAAATGGATCAAATCTATCTGGATCAATACCTGATGGTCTATATTCATTGATTAAATTGAAAATCCTGTGTCTACAAGGAAACAAATTTAGTGGCAGATTAAGTGATAATATTAAAAATATGCATAGGTTACAATTAATTGATTTAAGTGGATTAAATTTGTCTGGTGAGATACCTGATAGTATATATTCATTGTCTTGGTTAAGATGTCTTAAATTAGGAGGTAATAATTTTAATGGTAGTTTAAGTAATGATATCAAAATATATGGCTTTTATTAGAGCTTGACTTAAGTAATTTAAGTTTATCTGGTGAGATACCTGATGGTTTATATCAATTGAGTCAATTAGAAAAGTTAAGATTAGAAGGTAACAAATTAGTGGTAGTTTATCATCTAGAATTGGTAATATGATTAGGTTAACTAGTCTAAATCTGAGTTTAATCAATTAAGTGGAATTATACCAAATGAAATAGGTGATTTAATCAATCTGAAAGATTTAGAAATGAGAGAGAATGAATTTGAAGGTAATATTCCTGATCTGAGTCGTCTAGAATTTTTAGTAAATATGAATATTAGCTCAACAAAACATATTCTGAATGCAAGTTGTGATGATAAATGTTTACCTCGATCTATTACTAAGGACAGATGTTTTATTGGACCTGTGAATAGATTGTGCAATAATATTATAAATTGTCAATACAACTTTATAGATAAATCATCAATTGGTTCAATGGTATATATATATAAATTAAAAATAATTATTATGGTGATAATATGCAGAGGTATAATAGAAATGATATTAATTTAGAATTATGATATTTATATAAAATGATATAGTAAATAAAATATATATAGAGAGAGAGAGAGAGAGTTATAAAAATATAGATAATTTGAATTAAAATATTAATATTTATTTAATATAAGATTTATTGTTATAGTTTATTATATATAAAATAATATGTATATATAATAAAATAATATAGAATTAAAATATAAAAAATAAAATATTATATGAAATATTATGAAATTTATATAATAAAATATTATTAATATATAAAAGATAATGATGTTAAAATAAATAAAATATTAGTTTTAGAATAAATATAAGATATTATTTATTGTATGTTAATGTATTGATATATTTTATATGTATATTAAAGTAGTTTTTTTAATAATTATAGAATGATATATATGATAATTTATAGATAATTTGAATGATATGATGAGATGTGAGAATGATAAGGTGAAGATGAGTATGTAGGGGGGTATGGATAGTATGAATTGAGAGATGTGATGATATATAGATGATGATATGGGAATGTGTATATGAATGTGGATAAAATAGAAGAATAGTATGAATTATGATAGTGTGTGATGAATGTATAGATAGAGAGAGTATAGAGAAATATGATAGAAATGATGTATGGGTTAGAGATGAGATTTAAAATAAATAAATATAGGACAGGATGTTAGAATAAAGAAGATATAGATAAGATAGATAAAGAAATAGTATATAGAGAGTATAATTGATAGATGGAATATAAATAATATGATGATAGATAGAATATGAATAATATGATTGATAGATAGAATATGAATAATATGATTGATAGATAGAATATGAATAATATGATTGATAGATAGAATATGAATAATATGATTGATAGATGATAGAATATGAATAATATGATTGATAGATAGAATATGAATAATATGATTGATAGATAGAATATGAATAATATGATTGATAGATGATAGAATATGAATAATATGATTGATAGATAGAATATGAATAATATGATTGATAGATAGAATATGAATAATATGATTGATAGATAGAATATGAATAATATGATTGATAGATAGAATATGAATAATATGATTGATGGTATATAAATAATATAATAGAAGATTAAATATGGATAATATAATAGAGAGAAGAAGATAGAGTATGGATAATGTAATTAGATAGAAGAATATATGTAGATATTATGATATAATATGTGTGTGTAGAGATGTATGTTATAGTGTAAGTGTATAGAGATGTATGTTATAGTATGAAGGTGTAGAGATGTATGTTATAGTGTAAGTGTATAGAGATGTATGTTATAGTATGAAGGTGTAGAGATGTACGATATAGTGTATGTGTGTATAAATGTACGACATAGTGTAAGTGTGTATAGATGTATGATATATTGTATGTGTGCAGAGATGTATGATATATTGTATGTGTGCAGAGATGTATGGATATAGTATAAGTGTGTAGAGATGTATGATATAGTATGAGTGTGTATAGATGTACGATATAGTGTAAGCGTGTATAGATGTATGATATAGTGTACGTGTGTATAGATGTATGATATAGTATGAGTGTATGAATAAATAGAATGTATAGAAGAATATGTATAGATATGATATAAAAAAATATGAAAGAAGATTGAATAGGAAGTAAATAAGATTTGTAAAATATAAAATAGGATGATATGATAATAAAGAATATAAGATAAAGAGATGTGATGATAAAATAGAATAATAGAAAGTATAATGAGAATAGATAGATAAAGAGTGATAGGAATCTGTCTCGCGTGTGT